>NC_092051.1:79942285-80154082 GCF_003086295.3 Arachis hypogaea | reverse complement strand
CACCTAGTAATGTCAAGGCAGTTAGAAGCTTTTGGGACACGCTGGTTTTTACAGAAGGTTTATTAGAGACTTTTCTAAAATAGCAAAACCTTTGAGTAACTTGCTCGTCTCTGATACACCCTTTGTATTTGATAAAAATTGCATGCTAGCCTATGATCTTTTGAAGCAAAAACTTTCCTCTGCACCTATCATTGCCCCACCTGATTGGAACTTACCTTTTGAACTGATGTGTGATGCATCAGACCTTGCTATTGGGGCCGTGTTAGGACAAAGGAAAAACAATTTGGTGCATGTGATTTATTATGCCAGTAAAGTCTTGAATGCTAACCAAAAGAATTACACAACCACTGAAAAAGAACTCTTGGCAATAGTCTTTGCATTTGACAAATTTAGATCTTATCTCATTGGATCTAAAGTCATTGTCTTCACTGATCATTCAGCTTTAAAATATTTACTTGCTAAACAAGAATCTAAACCAAGACTTATTAGATGGGTTCTTTTGTTGCAGGAATTGACATTGAAATCAAAGACAAGAAGTGTAGAAAACAAGTGGCAGATCATTATCAAGGATACCATGTGAAGAAGAAGCACACAAAGCACACATGTAAATGATGCTTTCCTGATGAACAACTCATGGTAATTCACAAAGCACCCTGGTTTGCAGACATAGCAAATTTCAAGGCCACTGGGAGTTTACCTTTGGAATTTAACAAACATCAAAGGAAGAAATTGGTAAATGATGCCAAATACTTCATCTGGGACGAACCATACTTGTTCAAAAAATGTTCCGATGGCATACTCAGAAGATGCATATCCAAGGAAGAAGGAAGGGAAGTTTTATGGGACTGCCATGGCTCCACTTATGGAGGGCACTTTGCAGGAGAAAGAACAGCAGCTAAGGTGTTGCAGTGTGGTTTTTATTGGCCCACTATCTTCAAAGATGCAAAAGAATTAGTGAAGCACTGCCATGAATGCCAGAAAGCTGGGAACTTGCCAAGAAGAAATGAAATGCCACAACAATTCATTCTGGAACTTGAATTGTTTGATGTGTGGGGGATAGATTTCATGGGACCATTTCCCTCCTCATACTCAAACAATTACATTCTTGTGGCAGTAGACTATGTCTCCAAATGGGTTGAAGCAATAGCAACTCCAACCAATGATAATAAGGTAGTCATGAACTTCCTCAGAAAACACATTTTTTGCCGTTTTGGGGTTCCAAGAGCAATCATCAGTGATGGAGGAAGCCACTTCTGCAACAAACCATTAGAGGCATTGCTTCTAAAATATGGAGTCAAACACAGGGTAGCCACACCATACCATCCACAGACAAGTGGGCAAGCCGAAATATCTAACAGAGAACTCAAAAGAATCCTGGAAAAGACTGTGGGAACTTCAAGGAAGGACTGGTCGATTAAGCTAGATGATGCTCTTTGGGCATATAGGACAGCTTTCAAAACACCAATTGGAATGTCGCCTTACCAACTAGTATATGGAAAAGCTTGTCATCTGCCACTGGAGTTGGAGCACAAGGCATACTGGGCCTTGAAACTTCTGAACTTGGATAACAAAGCCGCTGGAGAAAGAAGGATGTTGCAAATTCAAGAGTTGGAAGAATTCAGAGCGGAAGCTTATGAGAATGCCAAAATTTACAAAGAAAGAGCAAAGAAGAAGCATGACAGCAACATAGCCCCAAGGAAATTTGAAGAAGGGCAAAAAGTATTGCTCTACAATTCTAGGCTGAAGCTATTTCCAGGGAAGCTAAAATCAAGGTGGTCTGGACCATTCCTTGTCACCAAGGTCTCCAATTATGGACAAGTAGAAATCATGGAAGAAAAGTCACAACGAACCTTCATTGTTAACGGTCAAAGACTCAAACATTACTTGGGAGATGTGGAGGAGAAGGACAAAGTTAAATATCACCTCAACTGAGGAAGCTGACCGTCAAGCTAATGACGTTAAAGAAGCGCTTGTTGGGAGGCAACCCAACCTGAGGTAATACCTTGTTGCTGTTTCTTTTATTTGTTTCAATAAAAAGGGTAAAGTAGTTTCTGTGCATTGCAAAGAATTAAGTTTGGTGTTTCACACCAAACAATGAATTCATGGATCCATAAGTCAAAGGGGAATGTGTGACTCTAAGTTTGGTGTTCCACCATAAAGATCAACTGAACACAACAACCTTTGAATTATGTGAAAGGAACAACTATTCTAAGCAGTCACAGAAATGCTTAAAACCCTTAGTAGCAACATCATTCCAAGATAACTCAAGGATTCAAAGAACACAGAGAAGTAAGTGGGAGACTAAGTTTGGTGTTCACACACCAACTTAAGAATCCGATGCTTACCCACACATAGTTGAGCTAACCACTTAAGTGCTTGAGGAGCAAGCAACTTCATTACTCTTTGCAGGAAAGGATACAAGAACCTTAAAGCATGAAGCAACATTTAGGAAGAAGAAGGAGAAATCAAAGTGTTTCCTGTCAACAAAGAGAAAACAAGGAATTTCACAAGGTGGTATTATTCCTTGATAATTCTTTAAAAAGGCCAAACAAAAGCATGCGTGTTCTGGTTTAAACTGTAAATGTTGAATCTTTTTGGAATGTGTAGTTTGTTTTAGTATGTCTGTTTGTTAATTGCTTTGAATAAAGTGAATGCCTAGATGTTTGGATATAACTTCACCTTCTTAAACAAGTGCGTGCCATGCTTGTTCTGTTTCAAAAATAAAAGAAAAGTTTGAACAAAAGTAACTTGGCTAAATTAGTGACAAATCAAGTAGAATTAAGTGGTGGTATGCATGCTTGATTGTTTAGTCACATCACAAAAATTAGAGTGTAGAATTATCATTTTTTATGTAGAAGTAAAAATTGTCTATGGATCTTGATGAATAAATGTCTTTGGCCATGAAAAAGAAAGAAAAAGGAGAAGAAAAAGCCACGGAAAAAGGCAACCAAAAAGCAAAAAAAATTGAGAAAATAAGCTAGGCACCAATGGTTTGAACTTCTGAGACAAATGCCTGTGGTGTTTTTGTATTAAGGATATGCTTGGATGAATAGGTTCTGAGGAGTGTTTCAACACTTGGTAACTTGGGTTAACTAACCCGGGATTATCAACCAAAAGTCCATTATCAAGAGCAACCTAAACACAAAACATTTAGTCACACAAAGAGGTGCTGGGCACCAATGTCTCAAGAAGAAATGTGAACTAAAATGCCTAAGGTGGATATGTGTAGTGCACTGATAAGAAAAGAAAATGCCAAAGGCTTGTGCAACACATGACACTAAGCAAACAAGGAGCAAAAGAAGCTCCAAGAAAAAGAAAAGAAAACAAAAGAAAAGTGCGAAAGACATAAGAATAACAGGAGGCCATAGCAATTTTTGATGGATGCAATGAAAAAGTGATAATCCTACCTGATAAGTATGAAAAAGTGATGCTGCAACTTTCTGCATAGAACCCTTCTGATGAACTTCAAATGCTTGCTAATATAGCCAATGTAATTACTTTCTGTTCATACTTTCTTCTCAAATAACTCAGGACTTGCTTAGGGACAAGCAAGTATTAAGTTTGGTGTTGTGATGCCAAGGCATCATAGGCTAGTTTCACTAGCATTTTTCTGTTAGTTTTAGTTGTTTTATGCATTTTCTTGAGCTTAAAGTGACCAAAAATGGTAAATGTAGAACAAAGTAATGAACCATCCCAAACAATATGATTTTGATGCAAATTCCATGAGTTTTAGTTATATTACTTAAATGCTATGAATGAAAGATTTCTCATGGAATTTTGCAAGACTTTGATGCAATTGTTTGGATGATTTCAGGGAAGAAGAGGCTAAGCAAGGAAGCAACAAAATCAATAAAGGAAGCTTGAATATCACATGTGGAGTTTAAGTTCCAGTTTAAGCCTAAACTGGAGCTTAAACGCCAAAATCATGAAGGATAAGTAATGCTGGGATTGAAGTTTAACCTCCAGTTTGACCTCAAACTGGAGGTTAAACGCCAGAATGAAAAGCCTCACTTAAGGAGCACTCCACGTTTAACCTCCAGTTTGACCTCAAACTGGAGGTTAAACGCCAGAATGAGTATGCCACCCAGGGAGGAGTTCCACGTTTAACCTCCAGTTTGACCTCAAACTGGAGGTTAAACGCCAGAACCAGGAAGAGTACCAGGGGCCATTCCACGTTTAAGCTCCAGTTTGACTCAAACTGGAGCTTAAACGTGTTCGATAGTTTCTCCACTCCAGGGTTGCTCTCTCCAAGCTTCCACGTTTAAGCTCCAGTTTGACTCAAACTGGAGCTTAAACGTGTTCGACGTTTTCTTTCACTCCAGGGTTGCTCTCTCCACCTCCACGTTTAACCTCCAGTTTGACCCCAAACTGGAGGTTAAACGTGTTCGACACCTCCAGGGCCACCATTCCAAGCTTCCACGTTTAACCTCCAGTTTGACCTCAAACTGGAGGTTAAACGTGTTCGACCTCCAGTATGCCTCCACCCCTTTCCACGTTTAACCTCCAGTTTGACCTCAAACTGGAGGTTAAACGTGTTCGACCTCCAGGATGCCTCATTCCCTTTCCACGTTTAACCTCCAGTTTAACCTTAAACTGGAGGTTAAACGTGTTCGACTACATTACTCTCCAGGGCTACCTTCTTCCATTTCCACGTTTAAGCTTCAGTTTAACCTTAACTAAAGCTTAAACGTGCCTCTACAAATGGCCTCACTGGAAGTGTCTGGCGTTTAAGTTGCAGTTTAAGCTTAAACTACAACTTAAACGCCACTCTTGAAAAGGGTTTCTGGGCCAAAAATATTGTGATTTAAGTTAGTCTTTGAGCACAATTATTAACTTAAACTTACTTTGGTATGAAACCCAATTGAATATCATGGTTTATGGGATTGGGCCTGAAGGATTGATGAGTTTGAAATCTCAATTTATTGAGTCATGTGTCATTATTTGATTATCACTAAGTTGGCTCAATAAATGTTACAGGACTTGGATCAACAACCTCATCAAGATTATGGATCATAAACCCAAGGCAAAAGAAAAGCAAGGAGAGGCCTCAAAGCCCAAGAAGCACAACTGAAGCTCAATATAGAAAGTGTATAAATAGGATAGAAGTTAAGTTAGAGGGGACTTTTACTTTCACTTTTAGCTAGTTTCCTTTTCTTTGTAATTGAATTCAGAGCTATGATTCACTAAACCCCCTTTCATTGGGTTAGGGAGCTCTATTGTAATTCAATGAATCAATAATAGTTTATCTTCTTCTTCAATCTTTTCTCTTGAAATTTGTTAGAAAGCTTCTCGATCTAATTCCATTGAGTAGTTGTCTTGGGAAAGAGACTACTCATATTTGGAATCCTTCGGAGCCTTGGGAAAGGAATGGAGGATTCATGCTAGAGAAGCTTTCTCACAGTGGATTGGATTGGGGTTTGGATGGATATTGTGACATGTAATCCTACCAAATTGTGGTTCATGAAATTGTGTGGTATAATCAGTGATCAAGCATCATCTCTTCTTATGAACATTTAAACCAAGGGATTGGGAATTTGTTTGTTTTTAGAGAGCATTGGTGAGCCAAGGAATTGGGATCCAATCATATAAGATTGCCAAGCAAAATTTAATGAATGCATTGGTTGAGGAAGAGATTTACATGTTTTGATTCGGAGATTTCAATATCTCCTAAACCCAATGAATTCCCCATTTCTGATTTCCACTTTCTCTTTACATTCTGCAATTCAATTCTTGCAATCATCCCCATTCCCTTTTAATTTCAGCAATTTACATTCTGCTCTTTAATTCATGCAATTTAAGATTCAGCCATTTAATTTTCTTGTCATTTACTTTTCCCGCCAATTTTACATTCCGCAATTATCATCTCAATTCTTGATTCCGCTCAACTAGAACACACTTCTAATCCGAATTGCTCACTCAACCAATCCTTGTGGGATTCGACCTCACTCTATTGTGAGTTTTTACTTGACGACGATAACCGGTGCACTTGCCGGAAGGAATTTTGCCGATCGTGCAATTTCCTAAATCGTAGCATAACTAGTTTATGTGCATCAATCATGTGGTGGGGGCATGCTTCCAGAAGATTATTGAAGTGCTCCCAGTATTCAAAGAGAGTCTCATTGTCGTCCTGAACAATTGTAGAGATATCCTTCCTCAGTTTATCAGTAACTTCAGATGGAAAGAATTTCTCCAGAAACTCCTTTCTGAGTGTATCCCAGTTGGATACATTTGCTATAGGTTCAGTGTAGTACCACTCTCTCGCTTTCCCCTCAAGAGAGAACGGAAAAGCTTTCAGCAGAATTGAAGTTTCATCAGTGCCATCATGCCTGACAGTAGAACAGGCTGCCTGAAAATCTCTCAAGTGCTTGATAGGCTCTTGAGCAGGTAGGCCATGAAACTTGGGCATCAAATTTAGTAGTGCGGTCTTTATTTCAAAATCTGTAGCTACCGCTGGATGATGCGCTTGAAACGGTTGCATTGTAAAATCAGGAGCTCCTTCCTCCTGAATGGTAACTCTTCTAGCTGCCATGTTTTCTGCACGTAGAACAACCGAATCAGTAGAACGGGGGCTGGTTTCTTCCTCAAATTCACTTTCAGATCCGCCCTCAGAGTGGGCTAACCTACGCTGTTCTCGCCTTATTCGTGAAATAGTCCTTTCAATTTCAGGATCGAATATTAGCAAGCGCGGATCAAGAAGTGAACACGTCATTTGACGGAAGAAACATGCAGCTCATAGTAACAAAATTAAATAAAATACAAATAAATAAATTCTAAATAATAAAATTAGCACTCTATTGCAACTCCCCAGCAACGGCGCCAAAAATTGATGGGAAGCAGAAGTTGGTGAATTAAAAATTTATTAAAATGGTTACGTTGCAAGTATAGTTCTTAACTCACCAAAAATCTGCCTATCAATTTAGAAACGTGTCACAGAAAGTTTAAATTAAAATTACTGGGAGTTTTAAGTCCCAGGTCGTCTCCCAAGGAGTTGCAGAAAAGTGTGCTGTTTTATTAATCAGATGTTCCAAGAAGTTGAGCTAGGTAAATTGGAAATTAAATTGAGAAATTTTAAATAATATAAATAAAAGCCTTGACTGGGAATCAATTGGTTAGAATCTCTATCATTGATGGTGTGATTGTAAGATTAATTTATAATTAATGGTTGTTCTGTTTGGTTATCCCTTACTAGGTAAGGGAGAGTCAAACAAGTGGGAATGCCAGATCTGTTCACAAGTTGCAACCCACTTAGTTCAAAGGGATTGAAGTCGGTGACAGGATAGCAATCCAACATTTAACCCAATTACAAATTTTCTTTCAATCCTTCCGACTCAAGAGTTCCTTTTAATCAACTCCCCATCAAGTAAGGAAACTACTCACGCATTGTAAATAAAGAATCCATAGCATATGAAAGGGAATTAAAAGAAGACATGATTATTGGAATAGAAATTGAATTAAAAAGAAATAATCCTTGTATTAATTAATCATAAAAGTATCTGAATGACAAAATTGAACATAACAAAGAACATGGAAGATTAAAACCAAGTTAAGAGAACAAACTAGAATGATGAAGTCTTGATGAGGAAATAACTCTTCTCAATGTTCCAATGCTAAGACCAATTGAAAATTAAAAATCCTAAAAACTAGAGAGAAAAACCTAAGAGAGTGAAAAACTAGATCTAAAACTACCGAATGAATGTGTGTGTTGTTTCTGCATATTCTCTGACTCTAGTCTGCTGTTCTGGGCCGAAGACTGGGCCAAAATAAGATCCAAAATCGCCCCCATCGAATTCTGCAGATTATGCACATCGCGCATGTCACGCGACCGCGTCGTCCATGCGGACGCGTCGCTTGCGCTTTTTCCTCTCCACGCGTTCGCGTCGTCCACGCTACTGCGTCGCTTGCGCTTTCTAATCCACGCGACCGCGCAAGCCATGCGGCCGCGTCACTGCGATTTGTGCTCCTTCGCGCGGTCGTGTGAGCCATGCGACCGCGTCACTTCTTGCTGGTTATCTCCTCAAATTCTTGTGTTCCTTCCATTTTTGCTAGCTTCCTCTCCGATCTCCATCTCATTCATGCCTTAAAAGGCCTGAAACACTTGACACACAGATCACGGCATCGAATGGAATAAAGGAGAATTAAAAGTAAATAATTAAAGTCTCTAGGAAGCAATTTTCAAACATGTACTGAATTTAGGAAGGAAATCTAAATGCATGCTAAATTGATGAATAAGTGGGCAAGGATCATGAAAAAACCACACAATTAAACATAATATAAACCATAAAATAGTGGTTTATCAACCTCCCCACACTTAAACATTAGCATGTCCTCATGCTAAATTGAAGGAGACAAGGAAATAAGTATGAACATGCAGTAACTCATGAAATGCAATGCAATCCTACGTATATAAATAAATGCAACTATATGATTATTGTCCACTTGATCAAAAGTAAATAAGCCTTTCAAAACAGTTACAAATCAAATTCCACTAATTCTATCATTATACAATAAAACCGATAAAAGTGCAAGAAGATAGCTTATGAAAGCAGGAAACATGAAAGTTTAAGCATTGAACCCTCACTGATAATGTATGTACGCTCTAATCTCTAGTGTATAGGGTAATCACTCTATTCTTCTCCAGTCATGTTTTCTAACTTTTGTTTTTCTCTTAACCAATCAACAACATTTAACATACCAATGCAAACATCATGAGGTCTTTTTAGGGTTGTAATGGGGCCAAGGTGCAGGTAAGGATATACATATGGCTAAGTGAGCTTTATAAATTGAATCTTTAATTAACCTAAGCTCTCACCTAATATACATATATTCTATATACTTTTAAATTCATGCTTAGCTACCCATAATTCTCTTTTTCAACCCATACTCATGTTTTAACTTTGTATTTTAATTCTATCCTATGTGCATTGATCTTTGAATTCTGAATTTAACATTGGGGTAATTTTGTCCCCTTATTTATTGATTTTTTTTGAATAAATAAAGCTTATCAATGCACATAGATTTTTCATTCTTATATTTTCACATGAGTGGGTATCCAAATTCCCTTTAAATTTTCATGACATATTCCCTCAACAACTTTTGTTCCCGTAATTTCCCATACTTAACTAGCACACACAATTCTATCTTAAGCTAACCAAAGATTCAATTTGGGATATATAATTGTTTTTTCGGCTTAAGGTTAGTAATGTGGTAAAATATCGAACAATTGGGAATTAAAGGCTCAAAGTGGTTAACAAAGGTAATTGAGAAGGGTAGGCTTGATTTGGATAAGTGAGTTTAAACAAATAATGGCATCAATCATGTGCAAGCATGTAAATATAATAAATATTGGACATATAAGATAAAACAAAATATAGATTACAATCATAGAGAAGTAAACACACAAGAATAAAATAATTATGGTTAAATGATGTAACCATACATAAAGGCTCAAATCTTTCACAGGTTGTGTGTTCTTTGGCTCAAACATCATGTTCCAAATACAACTCAAGCAGATTTATCATAAAAAATTTTTGAAAAATTAGTAAAATTTTATTCCAAAGATAGATTTTTAAAAGAAACTTATTGTCTCTTCAATCAAGTAGAACATGCATGCAGCTATTCTAATCTATGCAATTTATTCTATTTTATAAAAGAAAGAAAATCTAACTAAAATATCCTAATTATTGGTGCCAGAGAAGAGAATTTACCTCCGGAAGTCAGGTACTGACCGACCTCCCCACACTTAAGGCTTTGCACCGTCCTCGGTGCCATCTGTCAGGAACAGGGGTGGGCTGGTGGCAGTATCTCCACAGTCGGGACCATCATGGCTCCCAGTGCTAGTAAAGGAAGTGGAGTTCGGGGTGTCTGAGTCTCTGAAGCGTCCCTTGAGTAGCTCCTTGAGGTGTTTGAATCGGCGCTCGTTACGGCGCTCTTTCAGCTTTACTTTCTGTTCTTGCCGATCCAACCGTTCGATTATCTGCTGGAGCAATTTCTCAGTTGTAGATGCTTGTAGTGTTGAAGAAGGATTATCTTCGACTGGCTCAGTAGGCTGGTTTGTAGTGGCTGCTGAAAGTCTGAGGTTTTTCCCGTTAGGGACATATTGATCACCCCGTGGAAGCATGGCTTTGGTGTCCCCAACTCTGTAGGAGACTCTGGCTGCTGAGACAAGATCTGAGACCAAGGCGAGGAAAGGTAAGTTTCTCGCAATTTGTACGTGTTCCATAGCATTCCGGATATGTCTTGAGAGATTCAGAGGTTGGTCTGTAAGGATGCACCATAGTAGAACAGCCATGTCTGCAGTGAAAGAGGACTCATGAGTGCTCGGAAAGACGTAATGGGACATGATCTGTGCCCATACGCGAGCCTCCAAGGTAAGCGTGGAAGCCAAGATTTCCTTAGGGCGGGTACGGTGGTATCCGTAGATCCAACGGCTGCCAGGTAATGCAATGACTCCGAGAACGGAGTCCCAGTCAAATTGGTATTTCTGGCGCTGAAGGGTGGCTTCTTGAAAAGCGTCCATTCCTGCTGGAATAGGGGGAAGACACAGAACTTGCTGAATGGCCTTTTCTGTGATGGGGACTTTCTTCTGTCGGACATAAACAGACTGCAGGGTCGGTATGTAGAAGTTGGAGTAGAACTCAACTATCCAAGAGAGATTGACCTGCCTTGGCTGTCTCCGTAGGAAACCCCATTGTCTTCGCTCAATTTGCAGCTCAACAAAGGCGGCAATATTGGACGGGATGATAAGAAGGTATTCATTGTTATAGTTCCTTTCAGCTAGGATAGGGAACATCTGCTCACAGTAGCAATTGGGAAATCGCGCAGTGTCCTTTGCTGGAAAGGCTTTCTCCTTGTCGTCAACCTTTATTATCCTCTTAACTCTTTTTGTTGAGGGCTTGACTGCGGTTGAAGAAGGCTCTGCCACTAATTCTCTTTTAGTTCCTCTTCTTGCTGGTGGTTTGGAAGTAGCCTTCTCTTTTCCTTTCTTGGTGGCCATCCTGAAAGAAGAGAAGAGAAAGGAATTTAAATTCAAAGAGATAGAGCAAGGAAGAGGGTATTGTAAGTGATAGTCAATGCACAATAAAGATAAATAGCATTAACACATGGTCCGGATTACATGTGGAAAGCTCATCACTGGCAATATAGCAAGTGCATGTAGGACAATGGAATGCAAGAGGTTTATTGGCATGCAGGCAAAGGCATGAGTAGCGTAGACCAAGCATTACTTTGTAACAAACCATCACGTTTGTATTGACAATTGAATTCAATTAATAAATAATAAGGGAAAGTTGTGAAAAGTAAGCATTGAATAGTATAGGAACATAGAGAAGTGCATAATGCCACATGGGCTTTTTCACAAACACATAGCATGCATGTTAAACAAGATGTAAAAAGTATGAAATTGAACATGCAAGCAATCCCCTAAAAAATAATAATAATAATTGTCAAATAAATTGTAAAAAGTCACAAGCATATAGTGAGGGATAATGACTCAAAAAATTTCTAACACCATGTAAAAAGGAAAAAAAAGAATAAAGAAAATAAAAGTTTGAAAAGAAAAAGAAAAGAAAAAGAAAATAATATATACATAATATAATAAGAATGATAGAAAAGAGAAGAAAGAAAAAGAAGGTAAAACCTTGTTAATAGAGGAGAGAGAGAGTGTGTGAGATAGAAGGGAGAAGGGGGAAAGAAGAAAGAAGGAGGGAAAAGAAAAATTAGGATTTGGAGGAAAGAAAGATAAGATAATTTGGCAATTGAGGTTTAGCTGTGCGGCGCATGCGACGCGGCCGCCTGGGGCACGCGTCAGGGAAGGGGACGCGATCGCGTCGGTTACGCGGTCACGTGACCTATGTTGCGCTGCTGGCGCGAGTGCAGCCTCGCTCCAGCACAACTCTCTGTTTGATTTATTTTAATTGCCAAAATTGGGTGACGCAATCGCGTCGGTCATGCGATCGCGTGAGTGTGCGTCAGAGAATAATCACGCGGCCGCATCGTTGACGCGGTCGCGTGACAAGGATTGTGCTTCCAGCACCAATCCAGCGCCACTCTCGCACAATATAGCATTGTGCATCCTTTTACGTCGAAAATGCAGGGCACGTGGCCGCGTGGGGAACACGGTCGCGTAGGAGACCATGATTTCCATGCGACGCGGTCGCGTAGGTCAATTTGTGCCATTGGCACGACTCCAGCGCTCCTCCTGCGTAACTTTCTGTTCATTTTTATTTTTCTGTGCTCCTCTTGCCACGCGGACGCGTCGCTGGTGCGATCGCGTCGCGCGGCGAAATATTTTTTATTTTTTATTTTTTTTAAAAGAAAGATAAAGACATGCATATGAAAGAGCACAAAAGCACGAATAAAGAGAAGAGTTATTTAAAGAAGAAAAACTAAAAGTGAAGAAAAGAACGATCATACCGCGGTGGGTTGTCTCCCACCAAGCACTTTGGTTTTACGTCCGTAAGTTGGACGCTCCAATAGCTCAATCTGCTGCGATGTGGGGATCTTCCAAGCGGAAGATCTCAAGCTCCTTATTTTTCTGCACCTTTTCACCATGGTACAGCTTCAGACGTTGTCCATTAACCTTAATAAGTTCAGAGCTTGAAGGATGGCTTAGGTGATAAACTCCGTATGGTTCAGCCTTCTCTATTCTGTATGGACCTTCCCATTTTGATCTCAACTTACCGGGCATGAGCCTCAGTCGAGATTTGTAAAGGAGAACAAAATCTCCAGGTTGGAACTCTCTCTTCTTGATGTTTTGATCATGCACAGCTTTCATCTTTTCCTTGTATATTCTGGAGTTCTCATAAGCTTCCAGGCGAAGGTTCTCCAGTTCCTGCAGTTGCAACTTTCTTTCAGCTCCAGCATTCTTAATTCCCATGTTGCACTCCTTAACTGCCCAGAAGGCTCTGTGTTCTATTTCAACTGGGAGATGGCAAGCTTTTCCATAAACCAAGCGGAAGGGACTCATCCCAATGGGTGTCTTGTATGCTGTTCTATATGCCCACAGTGCATCTTGTAGTCTGGTGCTCTAGTCTTTTCTATGAGGCTTTACTATCTTCTGCAAGATACGCTTAATTTCTCTGTTTGACACCTCGGCTTGCCCATTGGTTTGGGGATGGTAAGCTGTTGCAACTTTATGGATTATCCCATGCTTCTTCATCAATCCTATTAGTCTCCTGTTACAAAAATGGGTGCCTTGATCGCTCACGATCGCTCGTGGTGATCCAAAGCGGCATATAATATGGTTTCTCACAAAGGAAACAACATTGTTAGCATCATCAGTGCGGGTAAGAATTGCTTCCACCCATTTGGAAACATAATCCACAGCTAACAATATATAAAAATATCCACTAGAATTTGGAAATGGACCCATGAAGTCAATGCCCCATACATCAAAAATTTCACAGAAAAGCATATATTGTTGAGGCATCTCATCCCTCTTGAATATGTTACCAAATTTCTGGCATGGGTGACAAGATTTACAAAACTCAGCAGCATCTCTAAAAAGAGTAGGCCACCAGAATCCACAGTCTAAGATCTTTCTAGCTGTTCTTTGAGGGCCAAAGTGTCCTCCACTCTCAGATGAGTGACAGGCCTCTAAAATGGACTGGAATTCTGATTGAGGTACACATCGTCTAATTATCTGGTCAGCACCACATCTCCATAAATATGGGTCATCCCATATATAATATTTAGACTCGCTTTTCAGCTTGTCTCTTTGATGTTTAGAGAAATGTGGGGAAATGTGCGGTTAACTAAATAATTAGCAACAGGTGGGTACCAAGGGACTACCTCAGATACTGCTTGCAGGTTGTCAAAAGGAAAATTATCATCTATAGGAGTAGAATCATCCTTAATATGTTCAAGGCGACTCAAGTGGTCCGCTACTAAATTTTGATTACCACTCCTATCTTTTATTTCTAAATCAAATTCTTGTAACAGCAGTATCCAACGTATAAGTCTTGGTTTGGATTCCTTTTTAGCTAATAAATACTTTAGAGCTGCATGGTCCGAATACACTACTACTCTAGTACCAAGTAAATAAGCTCGGAATTTATCCAGAGCGAAAACAATAGAAAGTAGCTCTTTCTCAGTAGTAGTATAATTGGACTGGGCAGTGTCTAAAGTCTTAGACGCATAGGCAATAACAAAAGGATCTTTACCTTCACGCTGAGCCAGCGCTGCTCCTACCGCATGGTTGGAAGCATCGCACATGATTTCAAACGGTTGGCTCCAGTCGGGTCCTCTCACAATTGGGGCTTGAGTTAGAGCAGTCTTCAGCTTATCAAATGCTTGTTTGCAATCTTCACTGAACTCGAACTCAATGTCCTTCTGCAGTAATCTGGATAAGGGAAGTGCCACCTTACTAAAGTCCTTAATAAATCTCCTGTAGAAACCTGCATGGCCAAGGAACGAATGGACTTCCCTCAAAGAAGAGGGGTAAGGTAAACTAGAAATAACATTCACCTTTGCTGGGTCTACAGAAATGCCGTTATTAGATACCACATGTCCTAATACAATCCCTTGCTTTACCATAAATTGGCATTTTTCGAAATTCAATACAAGGTTTGTATTAACGCATCTATCTAATACTCTAGATAATCCATCTAAGTAAAGGTTAAAAAAATCACCATAAACGCTAAAATCGTCCATAAAAACTTCCATACAGTCCTCAATAAGATCAGAGAAAAGGCTCATCATGCACCTTTGGAAAGTAGCTGGTGCATTGCACAAGCCAAAGGGCATTCTCTTATAAGCATAAGTCCCAAAAGGACATGTAAAAGTAGTCTTTTCCTGATCCTCAGGAGCTATATGAATCTAGAAATAACCTGTGTAACCATCTAGAAAGCAATAATGTGATTTACCTAACAGGCGATCCAGCATTTGATCAATGAATGGAAGTGGGTAGTGATCCTTACGAGTAGCTTGGTTGAGACGCCTGTAGTCAATGCAGACTCTCCAAGCATTCTGAACTCTAGTTGCTATGAGCTCTCCATGCTCATTCTTCACGGTAGTGATTCCGGACTTCTTGAGCACCACTTGTACTGGGCTTACCTATTCACTGTCTGAAATGGATATATGATACCGGCTTCAAATAGTCTGGTCACTTCCTTTTTGACAACTTCCAAGATGGTGGGATTCAATCTTCTTTGTGGTTGACGGACAGGTCTTGCTCCCTCTTCTAAAAATATTCTGTGCTCGCATACTTGAGGGTTGATTCCCACTATGTCTGCCAAACTCCACCCAATTGCCTTCTTATGCTTCCTCAGTACATCAAGTAACTGCTCTTCTTGTTGAGAAGTCAGTTCCCTTGCAATAATAACCGGAAGCTTCTGCTCATCCTCAAGATAAGCATATTTGAGATGTGGAGGGAGAGGTTTCAATTCTAACTTTTGATCATGGGAAGGCTCTGGATTATCTGGGGCTTGCAAAAATGGCGAAGTGTCCTCATTGTCAGTTAAGAGGGTCCCCACACTTGGACCTTGTCCAGTGTGCCTCTCTTCAAACTCTTCTTTTTGAACTTCAGCCACACTTTTGTCTATGACATCACACTGGAAGATAGAGCGATCTTCTGGGGGGTTGTCAATGACTCCATTCAGATTGAAGATCACTATGCGGCCATCTATTTCAAAGGAGTATGTTCTTGAAAAAGCATCCAATTTGAATTTTGAAGTCTTCAGGAAAGGTCTTCCAAGTAGGATTGATGATGGCTTATCTGAATCATTATGGGGCATCTCCAAGATATAAAAATCAGTGGGAAATGTGAGCCCTTTAATGTTCACCAAAACATCTTCAGCAACTCCAGCCACTGTAATAATGCTTTTATCTGCTAACACAAAACGAGCTATCGACCTTTTTAAGGGAGGGAGCCTTAAAACATCATATATAGACAAAGGCATTATACTGACACATGCTCCTAAATCACACATGCAATCATAAATTACTATGCAAGGACCTGGATCACTACATTTTTCAGGTAATCCTCCCATTAAAGTAGATATAGAACTACCTAAAGGAATAGTTTCTAATTCATTAATTTTGTCTTTATGGATACATAAGTCTTTTAGAAACTTTGCATATTTAGGTACCTGCTGAATAACATCAAAAAGGGGAACAGTTACCTCAACCTTTTTGAATATTTCTACCATTTTAGGATCAGGTTCCAGCTGCTTCCTGGGCTTCCTTGCAAGTTGTGGAAATGGAATGGGAGTAGTGTTTTCTGTGGTGCCTGTGCCTTTTGGTGCTTCTTCCTGTGGTTGAGCTATCTCTTCTTCAGCCATGTCCTGTATATCCTCTTCCTCTTCAACATCTTCGATTTCTACCACCTCTTCAGCTGAGGCGTATTCTGGTGAGCCTGGTTCCTTCTGATTCCTCTCCTGCAGTGTGGTTCCAGACCTCAGGGTGATGGCATTAATGCCTCCCTTTGGATTGGGTAATGGTTGAGAGGGGATTCCAGTGGTGCTTGAAGGTTGGTTACTAGAATTTTGTGCTGAACCAAGTTGTGTCAATAAAGCTTGTAGAGTCAAGGTGAAACCATTCAGACTGGCGTTAATATTGTTCACGATGGTATTTTCCATGGCCAGTTGTCTTTTCTCAAAAGCTTGTAATAAATCTTCATTAGAAGATACAGAAGAATGAGTAAATTGAGAGGTTTGCTGCTGATTGTTCGGTGGTCCTTGGTTTTGCCTCAGGTGAGGTGCTCGGTAAGGTTGATTTTGCTGCCTGTTGTTATTATTATTCCACCTCTGATTTTCCTGATTATCTCTGCCTCCCTTATTATTGTTGTCTCTCCAATTCTGGTTTGAATTGTCCTGCCATCCATGGTTATTATTTCCACTTTGATTATACCCTTGGTTGGGGCGGTCATAGAAGTTGTGAGTGGATGCCACCATGTTGTCTTCTTGTTGGAGCTGCGGGCATTCATCAGGGTAGTGGCTGTAATCAGCACAAATTCCGCAAATTCTTTGTGGGACTAGTTATTGGTTTTGCTGCGGTTGAGTTTGCTGAGCTTGTTGATTTAACTGCATTTGCTTCAGTAGGTTGGTCATTTCACAGATGCTTCGATTAAGAGCAGCAGTCTCTATGCCAGAAGATACTTCTGCAACGGCCCTTGAACGGCCTTGCTTTTGTCTATGGTTCCGAGTAGATTCAGCTAAATCATTGATCAATTGCCAAGCTTCATCAGTAGTCTTGTACTTCTTCATAGACCCATTGCTGGCACTTTCCAATGTGGTCTTATCTTGGGCCTCATTCCTTGTGTGACATAGCTGAGTAGCACGATCTTGTCAATCATGTGGTGGGGCATGCTTCCAGAAGATTATTGAAGTGCTCCCAGTATTCAAAGAGAGTCTCATTGTCGTCCTGAACAATTGTAGAGATATCCTTCCTCAGTTTATCAGTAACTTCAGATGGAAAGAATTTCTCCAGAAACTCCTTTCTGAGTGTATCCCAGTTGGATACATTTGCTATAGGTTGAGTGTAGTACCACTCTCTCGCTTTCCCCTCAAGAGAGAACGGAAAAGCTTTAAGCAAAATTGAAGTTTCATCAGTGCCATCATGCCTGACAGTAGAACAGGCTGCCTGAAAATCTCTCAAGTGCTTGATAGGCTCTTGAGCAGGTAGGCCATGAAACTTGGGCATCAAATTTAGTAGTGCGGTCTTTATTTCAAAATCTGTAGCTACCGCTGGATGATGCGCTTGAAACGGTTGCATTGTAAAATCAGGAGCTCCTTCCTCCTGAATGGTAACTCTTCTAGCTGCCATGTTTTCTGCACGTAGAACAACCGAATCAGTAGAACGGGGGCTGGTTTCTTCCTCAAATTCACTTTCAGATCCGCCCTCAGAGTGGGCTAACCTACGCTATTCTCGCCTTATTCATGAAATAGTCCTTTCAATTTCAGGATCGAATATTAGCAAGCGCGGATCAGGAAGTGAACACGTCATTTGACGGAAGAAACATGCAGCTCATAGTAACAAAATTAAATAAAATACAAATAAATAAATTCTAAATAATAAAATTAGCACTCTATTGCAACTCCCCAGCAACGGCGCCAAAAATTGATGGGAAGCAGAAGTTGGTGAATTAAAAATTTATTAAAATGGTTACGTTGCAAGTATAGTTCTTAACTCACCAAAAATCTGCCTATCAATTTAGAAACGTGTCACAGAAAGTTTAAATTAAAATTACTGGGAGTTTTAAGTCCCAGGTCGTCTCCCAAGGAGTTGCAGAAAAGTGTGCTGTTTTATTAATCAGATGTTCCAAGAAGTTGAGCTAGGTAAATTGGAAATTAAATTGAGAAATTTTAAATAATATAAATAAAAGCCTTGACTGGGAATCAATTGGTTAGAATCTCTATCATTGATGGTGTGATTGTAAGATTAATTTATAATTAATGGTTGTTCTGTTTGGTTATCCCTTACTAGGTAAGGGAGAGTCAAACAAGTGGGAATGCCAGATCTGTTCACAAGTTGCAACCCACTTAGTTCAAAGGGATTGGCGTCGGTGACAGGATAGCAATCCAACATTTAACCCAATTACAAATTTTCTTTCAATCCTTCCGACTCAAGAGTTCCTTTTAATCAACTCCCCATCAAGTAAGGAAACTACTCACGCATTGTAAATAAAGAATCCATAGCATATGAAAGGGAATTAAAAGAAGACATGATTATTGGAATAGAAATTGAATTAAAAAGAAATAATCCTTGTATTAATTAATCATAAAAGTATCTGAATGACAAAATTGAACATAACAAAGAACATGGAAGATTAAAACCAAGTTAAGAGAACAAACTAGAATGATGAAGTCTTGATGAGGAAATAACTCTTCTCAATGTTCCAATGCTAAGACCAATTGAAAATTAAAAATCCTAAAAACTAGAGAGAAAAACCTAAGAGAGTGAAAAACTAGATCTAAAACTACCGAATGAATGTGTGTGTTGTTTCTGCATATTCTCTGACTCTAGTCTGCTGTTCTGGGCCGAAGACTGGGCCAAAATAAGATCCAAAATCGCCCCCATCGAATTCTGCAGATTATGCACATCGCGCATGTCACGCGATCGCGTCGTCCATGCGGACGCGTCGCTTGCGCTTTTTCCTCTCCACGCGTTCGCGTCGTCCACGCTACTGCGTCGCTTGCGCTTTCTAATCCACGCGACCGCGCAAGCCATGCGGCCGCGTCACTGCGATTTGTGCTCCTTCGCGCAGTCGTGTGAGCCATGCGACCGCGTCACTTCTTGCTGGTTATCTCCTCAAATTCTTGTGTTCCTTCCATTTTTGCTAGCTTCCTCTCCGATCTCCATCTCATTCATGCCTTAAAAGGCCTGAAACACTTGACACACAGATCACGGCATCGAATGGAATAAAGGAGAATTAAAAGTAAATAATTAAAGTCTCTAGGAAGCAATTTTCAAACATGTACTGAATTTAGGAAGGAAATCTAAATGCATGCTAAATTGATGAATAAGTGGGCAAGGATCATGAAAAAACCACACAATTAAACATAATATAAACCATAAAATAGTGGTTTATCACTTACTTAGAATGCAAGAAAGTGCATAAAACCTAATAAAAACAAAGAAAAAGGCTAGTGAAACTAGGCTAAGATGGCTTGTCATCAACATATATGCTTATTAAGGCAAATATTCTTGGGCGAGTAAGAAAAGCTAATAAAATCCTTATCCTTGATATAGATAAATGAGATAGTGACTTATGGATTAAGCCAAAAATAAATGAATAAACCGAACGTAAAAATACATGCTAGTAATCAACTTACCATCTTGAATAGTCTTTATTTCCAGAAAATCCTTCAAAGCTAAAATACCAAAATCACCAAATCCTTTAGCTAAATAGTTAGACATCAGAGGCAAAATACAAAAGAATACATAAATAAATTTATAGAGAAAGAAACATCAAAAAGAAATTAAAGGAAAACAGAAAACGTTGATCATTCACTGCTGTGATCTAACAAAACATATTATATGCTTAAAACATAGATAAAGGAACTATCCCTAGTTTCAAACATATATGAAAAAACAAAGTCATCAGTTCAAAAAGCGCAAGTGAAAATACTTTGTCAAAGGCAACATTGAATCTCATATAGTACATCGAACCACAATCTCTAGGGGTGAGCACGGGTAGCAGGTACCCGATTATCCGTCCAAATTCGAACCGAACCAATTAAATTGGTTTTGAAACCAACGGATAATTGGGTCCAATCCGAATCAAACCGATAACTTTTGTTAGTGATTGGTTCGGGTATCGGTTTTGGGGGTGCGGAACCCGAACCAACCCGCGAACCCGATCATATATTAATTAAATAAAAAAATAAAAAAATATATGGCTTTTCTATTAGACAATGATTATTCATTATTAATATATTTGGATTTTAATGAGTTTAGTTTTTAATGTATTTGGTATTTAACATGTTTGGATTATTTCTATTGATGTTACATGTTATTGTACATGTTGAATTTTTAAGATAAAAATTTGGTTTTTTTTTATGAATTTCAAAGTCATCGGGTACCCAATTACCCGAACCGAACCAATCCGTTCTTAATCGGTTTGGTTTGGTTTGAGTATATGTACAAAAAAAAATACAAATCCGAACCAAACCAAACCGATTACATTTTGATCGGTTCGGTTCTAATTTTACCATAAACCCGAACCAAACCGACCTGTGCTCACCCCTAACGATCTCTCACTCAAAATAAAAAAATATAAATAAATAAATAAAAGTATTACTAATCAAAAGAGTGAAATTACAACAACAAAAAAGGAACAAAGCCAGATCTTGGAAACATTTAATAATATTCAGCCAAAATTACAAATTCATACCAAACAAAAAATAAATCATACAGCTAAGAGTAGGTAACCGAGTTACCGTGCCAGATCCTTTAGTGCAAGGACCTCCAACCAATGCAATGATTCTAGCCCCCGTCCCACGAATACAAGCACCAAGCATCCCTGCCGCAACACTCAAAGCCACATCAGTGCACCATGCTGGATGACTGCCCAGTGGAACAGGCCATTGGTTAGTCTGCAACTCATCTAGTAGCTGGAGGGAAAATAAATAGCACAACAACTTATGAACAGACCCTCCATTGGAATGTTGGAGTAAGAACACAAATGAATAATACTTCAGGTTCAAGTATCCAGCTTAAACTATTGATGTCTTTTAGTTAGTGTATTTATTTATTCAAGTCCATATTATCCAATTTACTAAGAAACAAAATATCAAGACTCAACCATTAATTTATTTTACAATTGGCGTGAAGAATAGTGTGAACTATGCAGGACAAAATTAAAAAATTAATAACATACTCTTCAATAAACAAGAATGGAAGATAAGTTGCAAAGAGAAATGATATTTGCTCCACTTTTTGGTACAGCTCAAGTATATATCATCATTTTTTTATATTAAAAACATTTTTTTCATTCTCACGCTTTTTAACTTTCAGTTTAAATCTAAAAAGAGAAAGAGTAGCATGTACACAAAATATGGTATGCATAACATTCCTAAACCACAAAGGAATAAGTATTAGTGTGCTGAGTGTGCTAATCATTTAAGCAAAGCCTAAAAATAAGAGAAATACCGAGTAGTGCACTCTCTTATTGGACTGCCTCTATAGATTTAATTCTTCATAACAAATGATACATAGCAGGAATTTCAAAAAATGAATACCAACATACCAACTGATCGAACCATCTGGTGAAAAAGAGGAGCAACATGACCACGAAGAGTGGAGATAAAACCTGCTAGTTCTGTCACCAGCCTTGAGTTAAACAAAATTCTGATGTAAAACATGAGCAAGAGAAAGAAAATAAAGATAAAGAATTTCATTACTGAAAATCTTTCCTAAATATACATACTTCACTCTATCCTCTTTGGCAATCTCATGACGCCTCATCTTTTTCCATAGGTGTGCAAGTTACGATTATTTATTTAAGAGAAGTGCTACACATACAAGTCATTTTGGTTTACAAGTCATACAAGTTTGGCAAAACCCAACAAAAAGGACGCTCACCTATACGAGCGTGTCAACACGCGCGCTACTCAATGGTTTCCATAACACGCTTCACGTTCCTCCTCCTCCTCTTCCTTCTTCTTCTCTTTTTTCTTTGCGTTTCTCCTCCTTTTTCGTCACGTGTTTCATCTTTATCGTCGTTTTTTTACTACTGTTATTGTTGCTGCATTTTTTCCTCCTTCTCTTTCTATTGGTTTTGCAACATTATGCATTTTTTCTTTTTTGTTTGATTTTTTCCTCCGAAGAAGAATTATGAGAATATGAAATAAGAAGATGAAGAAGAAGTAGCAGCAGAAGATGAAAAGGAGGAAGAGGAAGAGTTTTGAATTATGCAGAACTTATCAGAATAAAAATACACCTAAATATTTTCATGTTACACTTGAATATCTTCATGTTACACCTAAATTTGCTTCAAATACAGAAAAATACTTCCTCTAATGCTGTATTTTATTTTCTTCTTTTTTTCTTATTTCTTTCTTTCTTTTAATTAATGAATGTGAGTTCATCCTCTTTCAAGTAATTTTACAACATTATATGTTTCTTCTTTTTTTTTATTTGATTTTTTTGTTTTTATTCTTGTTAAGAGAGTAAAACAAGAAGAAACTTAAGAAGGTAAAACAAAAGGGAAAAGATGAATAAGAAAAAAAGCAGCAGAAGATAAGAATGAGGAAGAGGAAGAGTTTTGAATTATGCAAAACTTATCAGAATAAAAATACACCCAAATATCTTCGTGTTACACCCAAATATCTTCGTGTTACACCCAAATATCTTCGTGTTCCACCCAAATTTGCTGCAAATACAGAAAAATTTTCCCTCTATGCTACATTTTTTTCTTCTGAATTGAACCACACCTCAGCCACTTGATTGAATTTAAAACAATAATCAATTTTGTTCTGGTTCAATTGACAATATAAACTTGAATTATTCATTATCTTCAACAACGAGATAACTGATGATGGGGGAGAAAGAGAAAAAGAAAGGATGAGAAGAAATTCCAATGAAAAAAAAGGAAGAAGAGGAGGAGGAAGAAGATGTGGTGTTGATGACGACGATAACGAAGAATCAAAATAACGAACGTGCAGTAACAAGAAGAAGAAGAAGAAGAAGAAGAAGAAGAAGAAGAAGAAGAAGAAGAACGTGCAATAACAGTACGAAGCGTGTGATTATAAATGACTTGTAAAGACTTGTATGGAAAAAACGCTTGTATGTGAAGAATAATTCTTTATTTAATTAACCAAAATATCTCAAAGATGGAAAGATTTTAACTAAACATACCAACATAATCCAGAACTTAAAGTTAAATCCCAAATATGAGTAAATAAATACATGATGAATGAGCATAAGTACTCACTTGCTCAAGAGTGTAATGGCGCCTCCTCTTCTTTTTCCTAGCCTTCGCAAGTTCCTGAATCAAACAACAAAATGTTCCACCACTTCATATTAATAATAAAACACAGATTCAAATGCATTTCAAAGCAAATTGGTAACGTTTTAAGACCTTAGCATGAAGACGATGTTCTAGCAGAGTATGATAAACTTAAAATTCGCATAGAAAAATTGAGTCCTAAGGTTTATCACAAATAACAAAATCATAAAACCAGAATATACCTTAAATTTTCACAGAAACAGGAGCAGAAGTTTGGAAGTATTACATTTCACACTCCATCTGAATCAAGAAAAAATAAGTCCCTAATTAAAATTAGCTTAAAAAATTGAAGAGTTGATTAGAGATGGTTACAGAAGAATTGAGACAGCGAGTTAAAATTAGATGGAAGAGGAGCCAGATGGAGTAGATGCGATGAGAAGAGTGGTGGATATAGCTTGTGCGACGGTGCGACAAGAGACGCGGCGGTGGGAGCTCTTGTGATGCAAGCGGTGATAGAGAGAACTCGTGCGATGCGAGCGGTGGCGGCGTCAGCAGCGGAGGAAACCCGTTCGATGGAGAAGTCACATTTGAGAGAGAGAGAGAGAGAAAGAGAGAGATAGAGGGTGGGAAGTGTGTTTTGTGGGAATGGAGCTCAAAGGAGATTGTGGACCAAATCTTCGTAGTGATCCTTCAGATTCTTGTGCACCAATTTAGCCTTTGAGATTTTTATGTTATTTTTGTCTTCGAAATTGTGCTCTGGGCAACATATTAGTCCTTCACTCTAATTCCGGTGTGAGTCAGCAACAGGCTTCCTGATGTGGCACAACCATTATCATCTAGGATCACCTAAACGACGTCGTTTCATGAGAAAAATGTTATGAAACAGAAACATTGCCATTTTTCTCCCGGTAGAATGAAATGGTTACTTGGGTGAAAGGCTGGTCATTCATTACATGTTCTTTCTAACTTCTTCATAATTTCAACGCTTAGTCTCATCCTCCATAGCTAGAGACAATGGCGATAGCTTAGGGCACTGCTGGTTGATCGTTGATTTCTACCATTCGTTGCGCTAGAGTTGGAGGAAGTTTCATGGAAAGCCATTGAAGCAAAGCGTGGGACACCGTTTAAGCTATCATGACAGGGAGTTTTCTTTTTCCAAAAATCTTTTTATGGCTCATTTTTCTTTCTTCTGATGAGGGGTTGTTTAAGTTTGTCTTATCGTTTGCATTAAGATTTTGTTGAAAATGATATATTGTTAGGATTTTTGTTGTTGATATGTTCGAATTGCTACTAGATGCTCTGTTTCTTTTGAATAGCACATGGGCTATCTTTGATCGTGCAGTGTGTGTTTGTTATTTACTGATTTTGGGTTGCATGCGTTTTAAATATTTTTCTTCTTTTGTTATGTTGCAGATGGACGCTGAAGTATTAGATATAATGTTTCATCATGGGACCAATTTTGAGAAGGGTAAGGATGGAAGGTGGACGTATTATTCTGACAATAAGCATTGTTTGGGTGACCTTGCTATGGATAGATTGGATGTATTCTACCTGAGAAACTATTTTAAAGAGTTAGGATATGGTAGAATGAAGAAAATTTGGTGCAAGTGCCAGGAAAGAGCCTGGAAGTGGGGTTGAGGAATTTAAACTCTGATAATGATCTGAGAGAGATGTGTTCTCATGGTGGAAAAAACAATGGTGTTATTGATGTCTACATTGAACATGAAATTTTAGAACTTGAGATACTATAATGACAGGATGTTGTTGTGCACCTTGATGACCAAGTGAGGGATCTTGGAGAGCAAGCAAAGAAAAATGCCACGACTATGCCAAACCTTTTTATGAAAACTACTATCGAGAAGCAACCTCCGTTTTGTTTGAGCATAGTAACCAATACTCCCCAAGCTAAAGAAACCGTACAAAGGAAGATCAATTTCAATTCGAAACTGAAGCCTAAGCCTAAGACAGTCCCCAAACCCACACCCACACAAGACAAAGTGACAAAGTCCAAGAGATACTATTTGAGATCTTCCACCCCCAAGGATGGTTTGAGGGCTGGTTGTCGTCCATTAATTGAACTTGATGGTGCCTTCTTAAAGACTGTATTTGTGGGGAAAATTCTATCTACTGTTGGACAAGATGCTAATCACCATATATAGGTAATTGCATGGGCAATTGTGGAAGTGGAGAACAAGAAAAGTTGGAAGTGGTTCCTAGAGTTGCTTCATGAAAATCTTGGAGACTACAAGACTCAGTAATTAAAAATAGGCTTGAGAAGGTAAGGAAGGAGTCCAAGAGCTAGCATGCTATCTGGGCTGGAGATACTGACTATGAGAAGTTTGAGGTTCATGGGAATCCTACCAACTATGTGGTTGACTTGGGAAAAAGACTGTGTACCTTCCATTTTTGGATGTTGATAGGTTATTAATTTCCCAACCCACTAAATCAAATGTTTCATGATTTGTTGCATATTAATGCTGTCTTATACAATATTGTATTTTTTAATATCTTGAAATAATAATTTGTAGGGATTCCATGCGTTCATACTTGTGCAGCACTTGCCAAAGTGAACAAGCACTAGGTGGACTTTTTCCACAAATTGACAACCATAGAGTCTTACAAAGAAACATACAAGTACCACATTAATCCTGTACCTAGCCAACCTTTTTGGGAACAAATTTAGTATAACAGGCCATTGGCCTCACCAATTAAGAGAAAGCCAGGGAACCTTCAAACAAAGAGAAGGAAGGATGCAGATGAAGGCACCAGTTCTAGCAAGAAATCTAAGCCAAGTTCAACCATGAAAAGACAACTAAGAAAATTCACCTGCAAGTATTGTCTGCAAAAGGGTCATACCAAGAGAGGGTGTGAAAAGAAGAGGGCTTTTGATGCTGCTTAAGCTACAGCTGCAAAGGCTGTCGAAACTGCTAAAGATCCTAAGAATGCTACTACTCAAGCCAGTGCAATTGCTACTACTGTTGCAACCTCAGATGTCACTGCTACTGCTACTACATCTACAGCTACTGCTACTTGGTGCACGGAATTGTGATCACACTTTTCACAACTCCGGTACAACTAACCAGCAAGTGCACTGAGTCGTCCAAGTAATAAAACCTTACGCGAGTAAGGGTCTATCCCACGGAGATTGCCGGCTTGAAGCAAGCTATGGTCATCCTGTAAATCTTAGTCAGGCGGATTCAATTGGTTATGAGTTTTGATAATTGAAAGATAAATAAAACGTAAATTAAAATAAAGATACTTATGTAATTCATTGGTGGGAATTTCAGATAAGCGTTTGGATATGCTTTGTTGCTTCTGAACCTCTGCTTTCCTATTGTCTTCATCCAATCATGTGTGCTCCCTTCCATGGCAAGCTGTATGTTGGTAGATCACCGTTGTCAATGGCTACCATCCGTCCTCTCAGTGAAAATGGTCCAGGTACAGTTTCTGTACGGCTAATCAACTGTCGGATCTCTCGTCTCGGATGAAAAATATCAGGCACAGCTACCGCACAGCTAATCATCTGTTGGTTCTCACTTATGTCGGAATAGGATCTCTCTATCCTTTTGCACACTGTCAATGCGCCTAACATTTGTGAGTTTGAAGTTCGTCACAGTCATCCCGTCCCAGATCCTACTCGGAATACCACAGACAAGGTTTAGACTTTCCGGATCTCAGAAATGCTGCCATTTGGTTCTAGCCTTTACCACGAAGGTTCTAATCTCACGAATTCGATTGCTCTATTGTCAGGAGAGACAAGTCAAATCCGTGGATCAGAGACCCAAGAGACTATACTCTGGCTGACGTCCAATGACTACGTTGAACATCATTTAGACCGCTTGTGGTTGTCAGGCACGCGGATCTTGGCTAAGCGAGTAACGAAGATAGTGGGTGATTGTCACGGGTCACCCCTTCATTTTGACTTAACTAAATTAAGTACGAGAGTATATCTTGGAGAAGAAGTAAGCGTGAATTGAAAGAGAAATAATAGTACTTGCATTAATTCATGAAGAACAGCAGAGCTTCGCACCTTAATCTATGAGGTGTAGAAACTCCACCATTGGAAAATACATAAGAGAAAAAGGTCTAGGCATGGCCGAATGGCCAGCCTCCCAAATGTGAAAAATGGCATAAGATCATTAAGGTCTGAATACAATAGGAAAGACTACTATTTATACTAAACTAGTTACTAAGGATTACATAAATTTAGTAACTAAGTGCAGATAGTGCAGAAATCCACTTCCGGGGCCCACTTGGTGTGTACTTGGGCTGAGCATTAAGCTTTACATGTGCATAGGCCTATTCTAGAGTTAAACACTGGCTTGGATGTCAGTTTGGGCGTTTAACTCCAGTTCTGGTGCCAGTTTTGGCGTTTTACGCCAGAAAAGGGTCTCTGGCTGGCGTTGAACGCCAGTTTGGGCCATAAAATCTCGGGCAAAGTATGAACTACTATACATTTCTGGAAAGCCCAAGATGTTAGCTTTCTAGCCCAATTGAGAACACACCAATTGGACTTCTATAGCTCCAGAAAAACACGTTTGAGTGAAAGGAGGTCAGAATCCAACAGTATCTGTAGTCTTTTCTCAACCTCTGAATCAGATTTTGCTCAGGTCCCTCAATTTCGGCCAAAAAATATCTGAAATTACAGAAAAACACACAAACTCATAGTAAAGTCTAGAAATGTGATTTTTACATAAAAATTAATAAAAATATAATAAAAAGTAACTAAAACATACTAAAAACTACTTAAAAATAAGGCCAAAAAGCATATAAATTATCCGCTCATCACAACACCAAACTTAAATTGTTGCTTGTCCCCAAGCAACCAAAAACAAAATAGGATAAAAAGAAGAGAATATACAATAAATTTCAAAATTATCAATGAATCTTAGTCTCAATTAGATGAGCGGGACTAGTAGCTTTTTGCCTCTGAATAGTTTTGGCATCTCACTTTATCCTTTGAAGTTTAGAATGATTGGCATCCATAGGAACTCAGAATTCAGATAGTGTTATTGATTCTCCTAGTTTAGTATGTTGATTCTTGAACACAGCTACTTTATGAGTCTTGGCCGTGACCCTTAGCATTTTGTTTTCCAGTATTACCACCGGATACATAAATGCCACAGACACATAACTGGGTGAACCTTTTCAGATTGTGACTTAGCTTTGCTAGAGTCCCCAGTTAGAGGTGCCCAGAGTTCTTAAGCACACTCTTTTTTCTTTGGATCATGACTTTACCACTCAGTCTCAAGCTTTTCACTTGGACCTTCATGACACAAGCACATGGTTAGGGACAGCTTGATTTAGCTGCTTAGGCCAGAATTTTATTCCTTTGGGCCCTCCTATCTATTAATGCTCAAAGCCTTGGATCCTTTTTACCCTTGCCTTTTAGTTTAAAGGGTTCTTGGATTTTTACTCTTGCCTTTTGGTTTAAAGAGCTATTGGCTTTTTCTGCTTGCTTTTTCTTTTTCTTTATTTTTTACCATCTTTTTCGCAAGCTTTGTGTTTTTCATTACTTTTTCTTGCTTCAAGAATCAATTTTATGATTTTTCAGATTATTAATAACATTTCTTTTTCTTCATTATTCTTTCAAGAGCCAACAATTTTAACATTCATAAACTTCACTATAAAAAATATGCACTGTTCAAGCATTAATTCAGAAAATAAAAGTATTGCCACCACATCAAAATAATTAAACTATTTTCAAGATAGAATTCGAAATTCATGTACTTCTTTTTCTTTTTCAGAAAATATTTTTTATTTAAGAAAGGTGAAAGATTCATGGAACATTCATAGCTTTAAGACATAGACACTAAACACTAATGATCATGTAATGAAGACACAAACATAGTTAAAACATAAAGCATGAAAACCGAAAACAGAAAAGAAAATAAACAAGGAGATTAAAGAACGGGTCCACCTTAGTGATGGTGGCTTCTTCTTCCTCTTGAAGAACCAATGGAGTTCTTGAGCTCCTCTATGTCTCTTCCTTGCCTTTGTTGCTCCTCTCTCATGGCCTTTTGGTCCTCTCTGATTTCATGGAGGATGATGGAGTTCTCTTGGTGCTCCACTCTTAGTTGCTTCATGTTAGAACTCAATTCTCCTAAAGAGGTGTTGAGTTGCTCCCAATAGTTGTGTGGAGGAAAATGCATCCCTTGAGGCATCTCAGGAATCTCTTGATGAGGGACTTCCTCATGCTCTTATTGAGGTCCATGAGTGGGCTCTCTTGTTTTCTCCATCCTCTTTCTAGAAGCAACTGTCTTCCCTTTCCTCTTTCTAGAGGTTTTTTCGGCATTAGGTGCCATTAGTCATTATAGAAAACAAAAAGCAAAGCTTTTTCCCACACCAAACTTAAGAGGTTTTCTCATCCTCAAGCAAAATAAGAAAGAAGGGAGTAGAAGAAGAAGAAATGGAGGATATGGAAGGGTATGAATGGTTCGGCCAAGGGGGGTTATGAAGTGTTTGTGATGTGTGAAAGTGGAGGAGTAAGGAGGGGGTATTTATAGGGTAAGTGAGAGGGAATTCTTGTAATAGGGGTTGGGTTTAGGAGGGAGATGGTTTGAATTTGAATGGGTGGGGTAGGTGGGTTGTATGATGGTTTTGAGGAGAAACGAAGGTGATTGGTGGAGGTTATTTTGGAGAAGAGTGTTATGGAATGGTGTAAAAAGGAGAGAGAGTGAGTTGGGATAGGTGGGGATCCTATGGGGTTCACAGATCCTGAGGTGTCAAGGAATTCTGGTCCCTGCACCTTTCTGGCATTTAAACGCCCTCTGTGTGCCATTTCTGGCATTTAACACCAACTCTGCTGCCTTTTCTGGCATTAAACGCCAGGCTGATGCCCCCTTTCTGGCGTTTAACGCCAGCCAGACACCCTTTTCGCCATCCATCGGAATTAGTGCCTTTCGATCCTTAATCTCCCGAGGGACACCAGCAACAGCAACTAACTCAGTCACCAAAGCGGGGAAGGGTAGGTTTCCTCTAGCATGGACACGACCCATGGCATGTCGAATGAGAAGAGGGACATTGACCGGTTTCTCTGGAAGTATGCACCAAACTAATAGGGCTAGCTCCGCGGTGATAGATGACCCGTGGGTGCTTGGAAGCACATAATGGGATAAAATTTGGGCCCATGCCTGGGCCTCCGCAGTGAGAAAACGTGCATCAATGCCCTTGGGTCGGGGTCTCATTCTCCCTCGGATCCAAAACACTTCCGGTTCGGCGATGACCCGGAGAATGGCATCCCAATCGAAACCATATTCACAATGCTGCTTCAAGACCTCTTGATAAGCGTCTATCCCATCCGCCAATGGTCCGGTCTTAAGTACTCCTTGAATGGCTTCCTCCGAGATGGGGACTTGCTTTCGACGCACGAAGACTGATGTGAGAGAAGGTGAGTGGTAGTTGGAGTAAAACTCCATCACCCATGACAAGTTGGCCTCCTACGGTCTTCTGATGAGAAACCCCACTGTCGCTGCTCGATGCGGGGTATCACAGACTGAACAAGGTGGGCCAGAGGGGCGAGAAGAAGTTCAGGGTGATAGTTCCTTTCAGTCACAATGGGGAACATGAGCTCAGAGTAATGGTTGGGAAACTTAGTTGAGTCCCTCGCAGGGTTTTCCTTCTCTTGTTCATCAACATTAATGATGCTCCTTGCCTTCTTGAGGAGGGGCTTGGCCTTTGGTTCTTGGTGCGCCATGGTGGTGGATCTTTGAGGTGCCTTCTTGGTAAGCGGCTTCTTCAGTACCTTTCCCTTATCCTTTGTGATGGCCATCCTAAAAAGGGAGGGAAGAGCATACATTAAACTCAAAGAAATAATACATGGATAATATTATGCAAGATGTAAATAAAAGGGGTATAAGCATGACAACAATGGAACAATGGGCAAGTCACTAGCATGTGATGCAAGAGGGGTATAAGCATGCAAATAAAAGGCATGAGAAGTATATATTCAAGCATCAATAATAAGAAGCAAGTCATAAGGGGTGAGTATATGAATGGGAAACATGAAGAACAATAGGATCAATGCACATAGGAACAAGCAAGTGAATGAGAACGGGCACTAAGTTGAAAGCATTATGTCAACTTTGAAACAAGAACTCATAGGTGCCATTCATCAAACACTTGGTGTGCAAGTTCAAAGCAATAAGCAAGTGGAGGAAATGTGACGATGTAGCATCCCACAAGGAATTATCAATCATCATATAGCACCATATATCACGAAGAAATCAAAACATAGTAAAATAACCCACTAATGCAAGAGAGAGCTCCGCCCTTAACACCCATAGCAAATAGAAAAAGAAGCAAACAAATAAACAAGAATACATGAATGAGAGTCTAACTAAGAAGGAATGCAAAGAAATGCAACCAAAGAGAGAAAAATTAAAACAAATCAAAGAGGAAGAAAGGTGAGTAGTACCTTGAAAGTGGGAAGAAAGTGATGTAGAATGCAAGGGAAGAAGGGGGAAGAGGAATGGGAAAAAGAAAGGAGAGAGAAGAGTGTGGGACCGCCGGGAGTGGTTGTCACCAGTGGTAAGGGCTGCCGGGGGAAGGGGCTGAGAGAGGGAGGTTGTAGTGGATAGAGAAGAAGGGAAGATGAAAATAGAAGGAGAAGAGTGGAATAGGAGAAGAAGAAGGGAGAAAATTTGAAAATAGGCGCGCTTCAGGTAAGTGACGTCGCAAGATCGATGCGTGCGCGCCATCCACGTGTACGCGTGGATGAGCAGGAAGAAGCATGGACGCGTAAGCGTCTCTTACGCGTATGCGTGGGCAGAAGAAGAAGAGGGGACGCCTACACGACATGTGCGCGTACGCGTGGGAGGCAATTTGCGCCAGTAGCACAATGTCAGCATGAACCTTGCACAACTCTCTGGTCGAGGCACTAGGAGTTGGCTGTAGGGATACTGACGCGCACGCACATGGTGCGCACACGCGTGGATTTGGCGGAAAGCAGCATGACGCGTAAGCGTCAGGAACGCTTACGCGTGGGTGGGAGTTGTGCTCCCAGCACAGTGCTCGCGCGATGTTTGCGTAACTCTCTAGAGAGATGTACCAAGAGTTGGAGTTACATGATCGACGCAGACACGTCATGCACGCTTACGTGTGGATTTGCAGATCAGCAGAGGGACGCGTACGCGTCATGTGCGCGCACGCGTGGGGTGAGTCATGCGGAGGGCACAGTGTTGGCCCAGTACTCGCATAACTCTTGGGTTCAGATACCCAGAGTCTGAGAAACGCAATCAACGCGTATGCATCTAGCACACTCGCGCGTGGATTGCTCGGTCAGGCTCAGGGACACGTACGCGTCATGTGCACGTGCGCGTGAGAGGGGTTAGGCGTGGGGCTTGTAGCATCCTAATTAGGCTAAGCCTTACCTCACGTCGTGAAGCAAAGGTTAATCAGAGATTACGACAGTTCTAAGCTCATACATATAATATATAGAAGAAATAATGTAATCTAGAAGCCCGATGAAGAATATAGCTCAAAAACAGGTTTTCAAAAGTGCATAGCGTACTAAAGAAGCTACTAGCTTAAGGTACAAGAAAAAGATAAGATACAACAAAACATAAATCTATAATATCATAGGAAACTAGCCTCGACTCGCAGAGTTTAAGCCAGCTAGCCATATACAGGTATACAGAACCATACAGCTTTAAAACAGCTTATACAAGTTTGTTCTCTCAAATACAAGCGTCTAGGCTAGACAAAAATACAAAAGAGAGATGTATAAATAGATAAACCAAAAAGACTCCAAAAGAATCCCAGATCCTCCGCTCTTGTCACCATCTAAAGAAACTCACCGAGGTGGGTTGCGACCTGCATCTGAAAAATACAACAAAGATATGGTATGAGAACCGGAGGTTCTCAGTATGGTAACAGCGCCAGTGATGTAGGATATAAGACCCCGGGATGCCAAAGGCAATCCTAAGCTCCACATCCATCACAAGATTCAAGCTTAAGCCATTATAAGACAAACAAGCATAATATAAACCTCATCATAAAATGAACCAGGTAATCTATCTTAACGGATTTATAATTCTAAACAAACATCGCTGTCCCACAGCCTTCACCAACCTATCCTCCATGCGATCCTATCGCCACCGCCTTCCGAACCTCCTCAATCCCAGTAGAAAGCACAATTAATAACAATGGAAGTAATTCACAAGTAAAATCATACAAGACAAGTAGATCAAGTAAGCAAATAGGCATGTTATTCAATTAGGCATACAATTACAAGTCGGCAAAGCAAACAAACAGGTAGGAAATGCATATGATGAATGGCTGCCCTACTGGCTGTGATATCACATTGTCGTTTCAACTGCCAACCCGACACATCTCCATGGAGATGTCGCCCTTCGGATTTCTTATATAGGAACCCCCGAGATATAGTGCCCGGATCACTGTCCAGGTACCGGCGGCTGCACGCTCTATAGGTCCGAAGGGATGCGAGTGGGATACTCTTGACACAGACCTCACATCTCAACGCAAGCGGGATGAACCACCGCCCTTACGCTGTCTCCCGCCCTTACGCCGTCGCCGCTACCTCGACAGGCGGGATCCAACCGCTGTCCCTGCCGGGAGCATAGCATCTCATATTCTCAGTAAAAATAATATTTCAGTGGTTTTCAGAAAACAGTTTCAGTATACAGAGATCCATCATCTCAATCCGAGTCCTCGACTCATCTCAACCACGGTCCCTTTCATAACTCAGTTTCCAAGGTCAAAAGTTTATCTTTCCTTATCTCATATATCACTCATCCTCCACCCAACGTCAAATCATTCTTAGCACGCCAGAAACCTAGGCCTCCGTTTTCTAATTTATCATAAAACCGTTTTCTAGAAACCTTAAGTTACATCCCATGATCTAATACTCAAAATTAAGCCCATAAAATTTAAAATGGTGTTTTAGAAGCCTACAACCATGTTGGGAAGGTAGAATATTTGAAAACAAATAAAATTTTGAGAAACAGGACGTGTGCGGTCGCACAAGGGTCTATGCTTGCGCACACTCCTGAGAGTTTTGAAATGTGTTCATCCGTACAAGGGTGTGCGTACGCACAGGTGTCAATTTTTACAAGGATTTGTGCACTCGCACAACCTGTGCCAGCACCCCCAACAAACAGACCTTCCCGACGTGTGCGTCCGCACAGACCTGCGCGTCCGCAAGGGTTAAAGTTTTTCCTTAGATGTGTGCGTGCACAAGCTATGCTGGCGCTGCCAACAGAACGCACTTCCCTACCTGTGCGTACGTACAGACGTGTGCATCCGCACAGGTTGAAATATTTGCAAGGTGTGCGTCCCCACGAAGATGTGCGCCCGCGCACATCAGAAATCATGAAATTTTGCAACTTTGCAGAATCTCAGATTTTTAACACCAACTTTGAAGGATCATAACTTCCTCTACAAAACTCCAATTTTCACAAATTTTATATCAATTTGAAGAGTTTTCATATATCTTTAATTATAAATAAATTTCAATCAATTTCGAAAATCGAGGCAAAAGTTATGATCGAGCAAAGTTCACCAAAAACTCAATTTTACCAAACTTCACAACTTACAAAATTTATTACCATACACATTCCAAACCCCCTTTTCTCATCAGAATTTACCTTTGGTATCATATCACACCAATCATACCACAATTTCTTTCACTTTTCATTCTTCTCAACTTCATTTATCATATATACATAACATGTCCACCAACCATCATTATCTCATTACCAATTCTCATCACCAACTCAACCAAGATTCATATTCATAATCAACAATACTCATGCATCTAATCCATCATATTTTAACTTCATCATGTAATCACAATGACACATCAATACATTATACCTCATCAACACAAACAATCATCAACAACATACAATTTCCAAACCTATCCTATAGGTCACTAGCCTAAGTGTCCATGAATATTATATACTACATAGAGGAAACCGAAACTATACCTTGGCCGATTCCCCTTTATGCACCAAAACTCAAATTGATCACCCAATAGCTTTCAACTAAATTCCAAGCTTTCACATCCACTCCAATAAGCTGAAACAAGTTCCAAGAGCTCCCAAAGGCACAATAATCAAACTATATACATATAAATCACCTCAAATCAACCTAGGGTTCCAATTATACATAAGTTCACAAAAGTTAGTGGCTCTTACCTTCTCCCACAGATTTACTAGCAAGAATCCAAGGCTAAGCTAGGATTAGGGCAAACCTAAACACCAAGAATCACAAAAACTCATTTAAACAAAAACCCTATAAACACGAAATTTTGAGGAGAGAAATTGAGAAGGATTCGAGCTTTTCTTACCAGTTTCTTATATGGGTTTTGTAGAGATCTTTACAAGGAACGCGTAGCCGTAAACGGTGCGACGATCGGAGCTCTCTAGCTCAAGATATGAGCTTTGGAAGATTGAGATGAATAGTGCTCACTCTCTTCTCCACTCGTCCTTTCAATTTCTGATTGTGTGTGCTTGTTAGTGTGTTATGATGCTAGTTGGTTCATTTAATGAGCCTTTTATATGTTGGGCTTGGGCCCGGTCCAACCCGTTAGCATTTCTAGCCTGTGTGGCCCAACTTCGGGCCAATCCTTTAAAATTAATGCCTGGTTTTCCATTTCTAACATTTTTCTAATGTTTTTTCCGGTTTTCACTTTTTCTCATGCGGTACCGGGGAAACTTGAACCGGTTCAACCGGTACAACTGTCGGTTCGCGATTTTTCATGTTTTTTCGTAGAAAGCACATTTTCTGACACAGAAAGACCTACTGAGTCTGAAAATCACCTTTAAATCCTCAAATTCTCTCTCTAACTCTTTAGAATCTAATTTGGGAAATTAATCACGTAATTAACCGGTTGATTAGTTGCGGTTCTTACATTCTTCCCACCAAATAAAAAATTTTGCCCTCAAAATTTGAATTACCTGAGAAAAGTTCGAGGTAATTCTTTCGCATCTCAGACTCCAATTCCCAAATGTGTTCTTCTACTCCTGCTCGCTCCCAACCAACTTTAACCAATGGGTCATCCTTTCCTCGCAGGTTCTTCACAATAGTGTCATCGATCCTCACTGGCGTTACTTGGAAAGTCAAGTTATCTTTCAACTCGACCGATTCAGGCTCCAACACTTGAGCCACATCTGACGTGTACTTACAGAGCTGTGACATGTGGAATACATCATGCAAGTTAGACAGATGAGGTGGCAAAGCGACTTGATACGCCACCGGCCCGAATCTCTTCAAAATCTCAAACGATCCTATGTATCTTGGGTTTAACTTCTTGGTTTTGATTACTCTTCGATCCCAGTTTTCGGTGTCACCCGAAGAAATACATGTTCTCCCACTTCAAACTCTAGTGGTTTCCTCCTCTGATCAGCATAACTCTTCTGGCAACTCTGAGCAGTTAGAATCCATGCACGAATCTTCTTAATGTTCTCAGTAGGCTCTGCTATCACCTCAGGACCCGAAACACTTGCTTTACCAGATTCATACCAACAAAGTAGAAACTGGCACTTCCGTCCATACAAGGCCTCATACGGAGCCATCCCAATGCTTGCATGAAAATTGTTGTTATACACAAACTCCACTAATGGCATGTATCGGTCCCAACTTCCAGGTTGATCCAAAACACACGCTCTTAGCATATCCTCCAACGTCTGAATAGTCCTTTCCGACTGTCCATCAGTTTGCGGGTGATATGCGGTACTGAGACATAGCTTCGTACCGAAAGCCCTTTGAAAGGCTCCCCAAAACCTTGAAGTGAATCGGGGGTCACGGTCCAATACTATGCTCGACGGCACACCATGTAATCTTACTACCTCCTTGATGTACAATCTTTCTAACTCTTCCATAGAACAATTCACTCGAATAGGCAGAAAATGAGCGGATTTGGTTAGGCGATCCACGATCACCCAAATCGCATCAACTCCCGACCTATTCCTTGGTAAACCAATCACAAAATCCATAACAATTCCTTTCCACTTCCACTGAGGAATCTCAAGTGGTTGTAGCATTCCTGACGGCTTTTAATGCTCTATCTTCACTTTCTGACAAGTCAAACACTTGGATACTATTGTTGCTACATCACCCTTCATCCCTGGCCACCAGAACATCTTCTTCATGTCATAATACATCTTCGTGCTTCTGGGATGAATAGAAAACCCACTGTTGTGAGCTTCTGACAATAAATCTTGCCTCAAACTTCCTACATCTGGTATGCAAATCCTTCCCTTGTATCTCCATAACCCTTCATCATCCTTAGTGAATTCTTCGCGCCTCTTATCACCAACTGGTTGAAACAGTTGTTGAACCTTCTGCTCATCTTGTTGAGCCTTTTGTATTTCTGATTTAAACGTGCTTGAGATTTGTAGCTGGTTGAAACAAGCTCTCCCGGCAACTTCACTAATATCCAGCTTAAGATCTACAAACTTATCCACTAGCTCTTCTTCCTTAATTCTCATCCAAGCAATTGTTAAAGATTTCCGACTCAAAGCATCTGCTACCACATTCGCCTTTCCAAGATGATAACTCAGCTCAAAATCATAATATTTCAGTAACTCCATCCACCTCCTCTGACGCATATTTAGCTCCTTCTGATCAAAGTTGTACTTGAGACTCTTATGATCAGAAAAGACGCTAAACCTCAGTCCATACAAGTGGTGTCTCCAAATCTTCAATGCAAACACAATCGCCTCTAATTCCAAGGCATCAGTGGGGTAATTCACCTCATGCGGTCTCAGCTGACGTGATGCGTAAGCCACCACATTCCGGTGTTGCATCAACACACAACCCAAACCCTTAAAGGAAGCGTCACAGTACACTTCAAACGGTTCATGCGGTTCTGGCAAGATCAAAATAGGTGCTAAAGTCAATCTCTGCTTTAACGTCTGAAAACTCTCTTCGCACTCCGACGTCCACACGAAAGGCACTTCTTTCCTTGTCAACTTTGTCATTGGTAGCGCAATCTGGGAAAATCCTTCAATAAATCTCCGGTAATATCCGGATAAACCCAAAAAGCTCCTGACTTCTGTTACAGTCGTCGGTCTTTCCTATTTCATCACCGCTTCTACCTTAGAAGGATCTACAACTATTCCTCCTTTACTCACCATGTGGCCTAAGAACTTTACTTCCTCCTTCCAGAACTCACACTTTGACAACTTAGCATACAACTTCCGCTCCTTCAAGATTTACAACACAATCCTCAAGTGTTCCTCATGCTCTCTTGCCGTCTTAGAGTAAACCAAGATGTCATCTATGAAAACCATCACGAATTTGTCCAAAAAGGGATGAAAAACTCTGTTCATGTAATCCATGAAAACAGCAGGTGCATTCGTTAACCCAAAGGACATTACCACAAACTCGTAGTATCCATAGCGTGTCCTAAACGCAGTCTTAGGAATATCATCCTCCTTCACCCTTATATGATGGTAACCAGATCTCAAATCAATCTTGGAAAATACTCCAGCTCCTTGCAATTGATCCATCAAGTCATCTATCCTTGGCAGTGGGTACTTGTTCTTCACTGTCACTTTGTTTAACTGGCTGTAATCCATACACAAAGGCATTCCTCCATCTTTCTTCTTCACCAATAAAACTGGCGCTCCCCACGGTGATACACTCGGCCAAATGAACCTCTTGTTCAGAAGCTCTTCCAACTGAGTCTTTAACTCTGTCAGCTCTATCGGAGCCATTCTATACGACGCAATCGACACTGGCCCAGCTCCCGGCACCAATTCGATTACAAATTCAATTTCTCTCTGAGGTGGGAAGTCAGGGATATCTTCCGGAAATACTTCTGGAAAATCTCTAACCACCGGTATCTGATCCAAGTTCTGGGCATCACCCAATGCATCAGCGGCAAACAGAATATAACCCTGACACTCCTCCCCACTACAATGCACCATTACAGAGTTTAGGTAATACCCCGTAGCTACCACTGCTCCATTTTCTCCTTCTGGCACAAACTGAATTATCCGTTCAAAACAATCCAACAAAATCTGGTTCTTCGACAACCAATCAAACCCCAAAATCATTTCAAGCCCTACCATTGGTAAACAGATCAAATCATGCACAAAATCTCTACCCTCAAGCTTGAAACCTACTTGTCTACAACTTGACCTAGTCATAACTGTTTGATGCGGAGTATGTACATGCAGATCAAAAGGTAATTCTGACACTTTCAGGCCTAATTCCTCTACTTTAGCAAACGAAATAAACGAATGCGAAGCTCCAGTATCATATAATGCAACTAGGGATTTATCACCAATTAGACATATACCTCTCATCAACGGATCCACCTTAGAAGCATCTTTGGCATTCACAGCAAAGACCCGACCTTGATGCTGACTCTGGCCCGCATTATGATTCCTCTCACGAGTGCAATCCCTCGCAAAATGACCAGGCAGGCCACAGTTGAAGCACCCATCTATACCAATCTTGCAAGAGTCATATGGATGAAAATGTCCACAACGATCACAAGCTAAATCCGAAGACCTCATAGTATGATTTCCTCTCCCTTTGCTACGCTGAATCTGGTCACGTGTGTTCTTTCTGAAGCCTCCTTGACCTTGAGGCACATATCTTCCTCTCATGAAGTTTTGTCCCCTCGGATGAAAGTACTTGCCATGCCCATGACTAGAACTCCCTCTATGAGAATCCTTAGATGCCGCCACGGTTTTGGCATACTCCTCCACTACTCTAGCCTTATTCACCAAGTCGGAGAAGACACGGATCTCCATAGGAGCCACAACAGTCATAATATTGTCCTTCAAACCCCTTTGGTACTTAATGCACCTCTAGCTCTCAAAAGTCTCCTGGTCACCCTGACACACTCGAGAAAACCTACAAAGCTCTTCGAACTTGTTGGTGTACTCAGCCACAGAGATGGAACCTTGCTTCAGCTGCATTAGCTCCATTTTCTTCGCTTCCCTTGCAGACTCAGGAAAATACTTCTTGTAGAAAGCCATTTGGAACACCTCCCATGGAATGTCGGCGTTTTGAAGCTATAGCAAACGACACTCAGCTTGCCACCAGGGCTGGGCCTCTCCCACTAGCTGATAAGTGGCAAACTCTACATATTGATTAAGAGGAACATGCTGCGCCTGTAAAGAACGCTCCATAGCCTGGAACTAGTGGTCCGCTTCAACAGGATTTGTAGACCCTTGGAAAGTTGGCGGATGAACCTTGAGGAACGTGGCCAAGGTCATCGGAACTACTCCCGTGTTATCGTCGTTTCCCTCAGCATTATCATTGGCATTTCCTTCTCCGTTCCTGATGACATGTCATCATGTCATATTTTTCTATGATTTTTCATACAAGAAATTGATGATTTGTGCTTAAATATTGAATGCTTTTGTGCTTAATTGGTATATTTTTTTGATCTTTTGATTTTATAAATTTTGTAGGAAACAAGAAGGAAAAGAAGAAAAAAAGCACAAAATAAGCTAAAAAGAAAAAAAGAGAAATTTTGGGGCACATTTTGGAATTGAAGCACACTTTGGAGCCTTAGGTCACGCTTTTAAAAGCGTGGCCTATGACCATGAAGCCATGGCATGCATTAATGCCTTATGCATGCATTTAAGCCAATAAACCATGGCGTTGCAAAAAGTGAACGCTAAATTAATTGGCTAATAAAGCCAATGGATGCATGCAAGTAATATTATTTCAAGGCATTAATGAAAGCATGCATGCATTTAATTATTTATGCCTTATGCATGCATGAATTAATAACTAAAGCATGCATGAAATGAATGAGCTTTACATTAAATGGCATTACTAATTAATAAAGCATGCATGCATTTAATTGAGAAAGAATTGGATGAATGCAACGTTAATGCATTGGCATAGTTAATTAAATGTAATGAAAGCATGCATGAAGCTTTAATTAATTATGCCAATTAGCAATTGATAATGCATTACATGCTTGCATTGGCTTCTACGATTAACGAATTAACACTTTTAATGAAAGCATGCAATATAAAGCAAGGGAGCAAGGAGTAACGCGCAATAAAGGAAGTAGCGCTCTCTAATTGAGCGCAGCGCTCTCTCATTAAGCGCTAGTGAAGAAAAGCAAAAGCAGCGCTACGTTGGAATTCTTCACGGAGCGCTACAAAGAAGGCTTGACACTAAGCAAGGCCAGCGCTACATTAACTCTTTCAACGTTTTCGGGCTTCACAAAAGAAAAAACAAGGCGCAGCATTCAAAAGGGAACGACCCGTGGATCGAAGAGGGAAACCAAGGCATAAAAGTAGCGTTACGTTGCATTACTCAACTGAGCGCTATGGGAAAGAGGAAATTCGTCACAAGGAAGGCTCGAAGGGGAACCCAGGAGCCTGGGACAAGGCAAGAGAGAACGCTACGTTCACTTACCAAACGGAGCACTCTCCTGGGAGTGTCACCAAGCCACTCCTAACCCTTGCCATCAAGTGCCATCTTGGATCTAAATTCTTCACAGACCCTAGTCACCAAATGTATCCGGATCCTCTCTCATTCAAATCCAAAGCAAGCAAGGCCCAATTGACATCACTCAAAGGCACAAGGATAAATTAGATTAGGAATTTCATTTTAATTATAATTTTATTTTCAATTTTAATTTCATTTTTATTTTTGAAAAATCCTATAAAAAGGCATCTATTCTATTTTAGAAAAAAAGCTGGCTGCATTAGAGAGCAATAGGAGTAGAAGTATAATAGAAAGCTCCTTTTTAATTTTCCTTTTTGAGTTTTAAAGAATTGGAGATCAGATTTGAGTTTTGCTTTTTGTTTTATTTTCTCTCTTCTGCCATTGTCAATTTCTCTTCTGGAATTTCATGAATGATCTAAGTTCTTGCTGTTTTGATTCTTCTGTACTTCTACATTTCTGTTTTGGTACTGAATCAATCTATTTCTGAATTTCATAATCTGAGAGCTCTTTAGTTTACTGCACTTCTTATCTTTCAGTCCTGTTTTAGTTCCCAACACCCAACTTCCTTTATTCTTCCTGCAATTTAAATTTCCAGTTGGTTGTTCTTAAGTTCTTTTCAATTGCTTAATCTATTGCTTTCTTTAATTTCGCAGCACCCAGCCCCCTTTACATTTGATGCAATTTATATTTCTTATCATTTAAGATTCTATCAATTTACATTTCTTCCTCTTTAAGATTCTACTCATTTATTTTCTGCAACTTTAAATTCACTGCTATTTACATTCTGTTGCTTCAATTTCACTTCAATTCACCAATGTTAGCTTGACTAGACTAATCACTCACTAAAGTTGCTTGATCCGTCAATCCCTGTGGGATCGACCTCACTCTTATGAGTTATTACTACTTGATGCGACCCGGTCCACTTGCCGGTGAGTTTTATGTGGAAATCTGATTTCCACCCATCAAGTTTTTGGCACCGTTGCCGAGGATTGATTTAGATCAACAATGATTAAATGGGTGAGAAGTCTAGATCAAGCATTTTCTTTGTTTTTGTTTTCTGTTTTAGATTGAAACCAAGGTGTTTGTGTTTTTGGCTCACTAAGAAATTCTCATCTCTGATATGAGTAATTTCGATTTTCATTGGTGTTGTGTTTTACAAAATTCAAATGGAGTTCAACTCATCTTGTGATCAAACAAATCTTATGGGATATTACCCACCATCACCAATTGATTATTCTAATGGTGGCTGAGAATATCACCAAGAAAATGCAAATTCTGAGCACTCCACTCAATGGAAATATGCTTCAAAACCACAAGATGAGCAAGAGAATCATATGGGTTATCTCCCATCACCACAAAATGATTCGAGTCATTATTCTAATGGTGGCTGGGAATATCACCAAGAAATGATAGATGATGAAGCAATTCACACGAGATATGATCCAGAACCACCAAATGATTCATGGCATTTTTCTCATGGTGCCTGTGCATATCAACAAGAGTGTAAACAATCAAGTGAAAGGAATTTCCTCCCAGAGCCACAAAGTAAATCATTCTATTACGATGCTAACACTAACTATGGCTGGGAAGGGAATTCTGGTGCTCCATATGACACTCAGCAAGAGACATCATCTCTTGATTATGCTTCAACACACAGTTTCCTCCAAGATCCATACAACTCATCTCAACAACTACAAAATTCATTCCACAACTCACAAAATTCATTCCATAACCCTCAAAACAACTTCACTACAACACATTCATGTCCACAAAATTACTCTCAACCTTCAGAGGATCTCCTTCAAAAGTCTAGAGAATTTTTTGAAAGACAAGAATAATCTTGGAAAAGGCAAGAAACCCTCTACAATAAGATGAATGGATATTTGGAGCAAGCAAGAAGAAACAGAGAATTGCTAAGTAAGGAAGATGAAGATCAATTGGTGGATAAAAAGGAAGAAGTGGAGAAGGAAGATGAAGAGGCCCCTGTGTCAAGCAAAATGTTAATAAAGAATGAGTTGGAGGAGGCATTTGAACCTGAAATTGCATATCTACAGAAGCCACTTGAGATGACAAAGGAACATGAAAACTCACAACCTCTACAAACTCCCCTGAACCAAAAACTCTCAACACTTGAATCTGTGATTGAAAGATATGAAGAGGAGGTGAAGAAATCTTGGGAAGAATAACAAACCTCCTCCATGAAAGAGCTATTAAGTCAAATATTGAGTGGAAGGGAGGAAGTGGAAGAACAAGAAAGTGAGGAAGACAATCAAGGAGATCCAAACTCAAGTGAAGCAGAAAGATGCATAGAAGAAGGGCTCATGGAACCACCAATTCAAGAGGCTTTTAATGAAGATAAAGCTCCAACCATCACACAACCACCAAGTACTGATATCCAAGAAGTGAAGGCAACTAACAAAAGCACCAATCCTACCCTTGATCCAGCAAGCAAGCTCAATCAAGCCATTAACAAAAGGAAGCTTGCTGAGGAGAGGCCAAAGCAGGGGACACTAGCTGGTTCATCTCTCCCCTTGAGGTCATTCCTCTTAACAAACTGGAAGAAGAGGAAGAAAGTGAAGAACAACAGGTCAAGCTAATGACACTAAAAGAGCACTTGTTGGGAGGCAACCCAATGGTGCACGAATTGTAAATCACACTTTTCACAACTTGTACCACTAACCAGCAAGTGCACTGGGTCGTCCAAGTAATACCTTACGTGAGTAAGGGTCGATCCCACGGAGATTGTCGGCTTGAAGCAAGCTATGGCTATTTTGTAATTCTTAGTCGGGAAATCAATGATAAGAGTGATTATATTTATGAAGAGTAAATAGCATAAAATAAATAATACTTGTTATGCAGTAATGGAGAACAGATTGAGGATTTGGAGATGCTCTGTCTTTCGAATCTCTGCTTTCCTACTGTCTTCTTCTTCACGCACGCAAGGCTCCATCTATGGCAAGCTGTATGATGGTGGATCACCGTTGTCAATGGCTACCATCCGTCCTCTCAGTGAAAATGGTCCAAATGCACTGTCACCGCACGGCTAATCATCTGTTGATTCTCACTCATGTTGGAATAGGATCCATTGATCCTTTTGCGTCTGTCACTACGCCCAGCACTCATGAGTTTAAAGCTCTTCACAGTCATCCCATCCCAGATCCTACTCGGAATACCACATTCATCACATCCATCACGGTTAAATACAAGCGAGTATCTTAGAACAGAAACAAGCATGATTGAATAGAAAACAGAAGTAATTGCATTAATTCATCAAGACACAACAGAGCTCTTCACCCCCAACCATGGGTTTAGAGACTCATGCCGTCAGAAATACAATATGAAACGTGTAAAATGTTATCAGATGCAAAATAAATCTCTAAAAATTGTTTTTATACTAAACTAGTAGCTAGGGTTACAGAAAATAAGTAACTAAGTGCAGATAGTGCAGAAATCCACTTTCGGGGCCCACTTAGTGTGTGCTTGGGCTGAGCATTGAGCTTTACACGTGTAGAGACTTTTTTTGGAGTTAAACGCCAGGTTGTAGCCTGTTTCTGGCGTTTAACTCTGGTTTGCAACCTGTTTCTGGCGTTTAACACCACAATAGGGTAAAAACTTGGCGTTAAACGCCAATTTACGTCATCATAACTTGGGCAAAGTATGGACTATTATATATTGCTGGAAAGCCCTGGATGTCTACTTTCCAACGCATATGAGAGCGTGCCAATTGGGTTTTTGTAGCTCCAAAAAATCCACTTCGAGTGCAGGGAGGTCAGAATCCAACAACATCTGCAGTCCTTTTTCACCCTCTAAATCAGATTTTTGCTCAGGTCCCTCAATTTGAGCCAGAAAATACCTGAAATCACAGAAAAACACACAAACTCATAGTAAATTCTAGAAATGTGATTTTTATTTAAAAACTAATAAAAATATAATAAAAACTAACTAAAACATACTAAAAACTATGTAAAAATAATGCCAAAAAGCGTATAAATTATCCACTCATCACAACACCAAACTTAAATTGTTGCTTGTCCCCACACAACTGAAAATCAAATAGGATAAAAAGAAGAGAATATACTATAAATTCCAAAATATCAATGAAACTTATCTCCAATTAGATGAGCGGGACTAGTAGCTTTTTGCCTCTGAATAGTTTTGGCATCTCACTTTATCCTTTGAAGTTCAGAATGGTTGGCATCTATAGGAACTCAGAATCCAGATAGTGTTATTGATTCTCCTAGTTTAGTATATTGATTCTTGAACACAGCTACTTTATGAGTCTTGGCCGTGGCCCTAAGCACTTTGTTTTCCAGTATTACCACCGGATACATAAATGCCACAGACACATAACTGGGTGAACCTTTTCAGATTGTGACTCAGCTTTGCTAGAGTCCCCAATTAGAGGTGTCCAGGGTTCTTAAGCACACTCTTTTTGCTTTGGATCACGACTTTAACCGCTCAGTCTCAAGCTTTTCACTTGACACCTTCACACCACAAGCACATAGTTAGGGACAGCTTGGTTTAGCCGCTTAGGCCAGGATTTTATTCCTGTGGGCCCTCCTATCCACTGATGCTGGAAGCCTTGGATCCTTTTTACCCTTGCCTTTTAGTTTAAAGGGTTACTGGCTTTTTTGCTCTTGCCTTTTGGTTTAAAGAGCTCTTGGTTTTTTCTGCTTGCTTTTTTTATTATTTTTTTTTGCCATTTTTTTATTCGCAAGCCTTTGCTTTTCACTGCTTTTTCTAGCTTCAAGAATCAATTTTATGATTTTTCAGATTATCAAATAACATTTCTCCTTTTTCATCATTCTTTCAAGAGCCAACGATTTTAACATTCATAAACAACAAATTCAAAAGACATATGCACTGTTCAAGCATTCATTTAGAGAAACAAAAAGTATTGTCACCACATCAAAATAATTAAACTAATTTCAAGGATGAATTTGAAATCATGTACTTCTTGTTCTTTTGTGATTAAAAACATTTTTCATTTAAGAAAGGTGATGGATTCATAGGACATTCATAGCTTTAAGACATAGACACTAGACACTAATGATCATGTAGTACAGACACAAACATAAATAAACATAAAGCATAGAGAACGAAAACAGAAAAAATAATTAGACAAGGAGATTAAGGAATGGGTCCACCTTAGTAAGGGTGGCGTCTTCTTCCTCTTGAAGAACCAATGGTGCTCTTGAGCTCCTCTATGTCTCTTTCTTGCCTTTGTTGCTCCTCCCTCATAGCTCTTTGATCTTCTATAATCTCATGGAAGGTGCCATATGGTTATGGAAAATTAAATAGCGGGGCTTTTTCCACACCAAACATAAAATGTTTGCTCGTCCTCGAGCAAAATAAGAAAGAAAGGAGGAGATGGAAATGTGTGGTGGGTTAGGCCAAGGGAGGGTGAGAATCTTTATGAGGGGTTTATGATGGATGGATGTGAGTGGTGAAGAGAGTATGGAGAAGAGTGTTATGGAAAGGTGTGAAGAGGAGAGAAGAAGAGGTGGGATTCCTGTGGGGTCCACAGATCTTGAGGGGTCAAGGATTTAGCATCCCTGCTCCATTGAGGCATGCAAAATGCCCTTAGAGTGCAATCCTAGCGTTTAATGCTAGACTGTTGCTTGTTTCTGGCGTTAAACACCAGTTTTTCTCCCTTTCTTGGCGTTCAACGCCAACTTGGTGCTTGTTTCTAGCGTTTAACGCCAGCTTGATGCTTCTTTCTGGCATTAAACGCCAGTCTGATGCTTCTTACTAGCGTTTAAACGCCAGTAAGCTCTTTCTCCAGGGTGAGCTATTTTTAATGCTGTTTTTGACTTTGCTTTGATTTCTGTGACTCCACATGATCATCGTCCTAAAGAAAACATAAAATAAAAAAGGAAAACAGAAAATTAACATAGATAAGTAAAAATTGGGTTGCCTCCCAATAAGCGCTTCTTTATTGTCTTTAGTTGGACCTTGCTGAGCTTTTAATATAGTCTCAGCTTTGAGCATTCTTGCTCAAGATTGCCTTCAAGATAATGCTTGACTCTCTGTCCATTAACAATAAACTTCTTATTAGAGTCAATGTCTTGAAGCTCCACATAGCCATATGGTGACACACTTGTAATCACATATGGTCCCCTCCACCGGGATTTCAGTTTCCCAGGAAATAATCTGAGCCTAGAGTTAAACAGCAGAATCTTCTGTCCTGGTTCAAAGACTCTAGATGGCAGCTTTCTGTCATACCACCTTTTTGCTTTCTCTTTGTAAAGCAGTGAGTCTGAATTCCTCTAGCTCATTTAGCTGGAGCAATCTTTTTTCTCCAGCTAATTTGGCATCAAAGTTTGGGAATCTGGTTGCCCAGTAGGCCTTATGCTCCAGTTCCACGGGCAGATGACAGGCCTTACCATACACAAGTTGGTATGGAGAGGTCCCTATAGGAGTCTCGAATACTGTTCTGTATGCCCACAGAGCGTCATCCAAGTTTCTTGTCCAAACCTTTCTACGGGTACTTACAGTCCGTTCCAGGATTCTTTTTAGTTCTCTATTAGAGACTTTAGCTTGCCCATTTGCCTGTGGATGATATGGAGTTGCCACCTTGTGGCTAATTACATATGGACCATTGCAGAGTAAAGTTGTTTCTTGCAGAAGTGAGTGCCCCCATCACTGATTAGTGCTATAGGGACACCAAATCTGCTGAAGATATGTTTCTAGAGGAACTTCAGCACTGTCTTAGTATTATTGGTGGGTGTTACAATTGCCTCTACCCACTTGGATACATAGTCGACTGCCACCAGAATATAAGTGTTTGAGTATGATGGTGGAAAAGGCCCCATGAAGTCAATACCCCATACGTCAAATAACTCAATCTCTAAGATCCTTTGTTGAGGCATGGCGTAACTATGAGGCAGATTACCAGCTCTCTGGCAGCTGTCACAATTATGCACAAACTCTCGGGAGTCTTTATAGAGAGTGGGCCAAAAGAAGCCACATTGGAGGACTTTTGTGGCTGTTCGCTCACCTCCAAAATGTCTTACATATTGTGATCCATGACAATGCCATAGGATCTTCTGTGCTTCTTCTCTAGGCACACACCTACGGATTATTCTGTCTGCACATCTCTTAAAGAGATATGGTTCATCCCACAGGTAGTACTTTGTATCAGTAATTAATTTTTTCTTTTGTTTCCTGCTGTACTCTTTGGGTATGAATCTTGCAGCTTTATAGTTTGCAATGTCTGCAAACCATGGTGTTTTCTGAATGGCAAACAATTACTCATCCAGAAAGGTTTCAGAGATCTCAATAGAGGGAAAGGATGCCCCTTCAACTGGTTCTATCCGGGACAGATGATCAGCCACTTAGTTCTCTGTCCCTTTTCTGTCTCTTATTTCTATATCAAACTCTTGCAGAAGCAACACCCATCTTATGAGCCTGGGTTTTGAATCCTGCTTTGTAAGTAGATATTTAAGAGCAGCATGGTCAGTGTACACAATCACTTTTGATCCTACTAAGTATGATCTAAACTTGTCAATGGCATAAACCACTGCAAGCAATTCTTTTTCTGTGGTTGTGTAATTTTTCTGGGCATCATTTAACACACGGCTTGCATAATAAATGACATGCAGAAGCTTGTTATGCCTCTGTCCCAATACTGCACCAATGACATGGTTACTGGCATCACACATTAGTTCGAATGGTAATGTCCAGTCTGGAACAGAAATAACTGGTGCTGTGACCAGCTTAGCTTTCAGAGTTTCAAACGCCTGTAGACACTCTGTGTCAAACACAAATGGCATGTCAGCAGCTAGCAGATTGCTCAGAGGTTTTGCAATTTTTGAAAAATCCTTTATAAACCTCCTATAGAATCCGGCATGCCCCAGAAAGCTTCTGATTGCCTTAACATTGGCAGGTGGTGGTAATTTTTCAATTACTTCAACTTTAGCTTGATCCACCTCTATTCCTTTGTTTAAAATTTTATGCCCAAGGACAATCCCTTGAGTCACCATAAAGTGACATTTTTTCCAGTTTAAAACTAGGTTGGTCTCTTAGCATTTTCTCAGAACAAGTGCTAAATGGTTAAGGCAGGAGCTGAATGAGTCTCCAAAGACTGAAAAGTCATCCATGAAGACTTCCAAAAATTTCTCTACCATATCAGAGAAGATAGAAAGCATGCACCTCTGAAAGGTTGCAGGTGCATTGCACAGACCAAAAGCATCCTTCTGTAGGCAAACACTCCAGAAGGACATGTGAATGTTGTTTTCTCTTGGTCCTAAGGATCTACTGCAGTTTAGTTATAACCTGAATAGCCATCCAAAAAGTAGTAGTATTCATGACCTGCTAGTCTTTCTAGCATCTGGTCTATGAATGGTAAAGGAAAGTGATCCTTCCTGGTGGCTGTATTGAGCCTTCTGTAATCAATACACATACGCCACCCTGTAACTGTTCTTGTAGGAACCAGTTCATTTCTTTTATTATGAACCACTGTCATGCCTTCCTTCTTGGGGACAACTTGGATAGGGCTCATCCAGGGGCTATCAGAAATAGGATAAATAATCCCAGCCTCTAGTAACTTGGTGACCTCTTTATGCACCACCTCCTTCATGGCTGGATTTAGCCGCCTCTGTGGTTGAACCACTGGCTTAGTATCATCCTCCAATAGGATCTTGTGCATGTATCTTGCTGGGCTGATGCCCTTAAGATCACTTATGGACCACCCAAGAGCTGCCTTGTGTGTCCTTAGCACTTGAAGTAATGCTTTCTCTTCCTGTGGATTTAAAGCAGAGCTTATGATCATTGGAAAAGTGTCACCTTCTGCCCGAAATGCATATTTCAGGGATGGTGGTAGTGGGTTGAGCTTGGGTTTAGGAGGTTTCTACTCTTCCTGAGGAATTTTCAGAGGCTCTTTTATTTCCTCTGATTCCTCCAGATCAGGCTGAACATCTTTAAAGATGTCTTCTAGCTCTGATTCGAGACTCTCAGCCATGTTGATCTCCTCTACCAGGGAGTCAATAATATCAACACGCATGCAGTCTTTTGATGTGTCTGGATGCTTCATTGCCTCAACAGCATTTAGTCTGAACTCATCCTCATTGACTCTTAAGGTCACTTCCCCTTTTTGGACATCAATGAGGGTTTGTCCAGTTGCTAGGAAAGGTCTTCCTAGAATGAGAGTTGCACTCTTGTGCTCCTCCATCTCCAGCACTACAAAGTCAGTGGGAAAGGCAAATGGCCCAACCTTGACAATCATGTCCTCAATTATGCCTGATGGATATTTAATGGTGCCATCAGCAAGTTGAAGACATATCCGGATTGGTTTAACCTCTTCAGTCAAGCCAAGCTTTCTGATAGTGGATGCAGGGATTAGATTGATACTTGCCCCAAGGTCGCATAGAGCTGTCTTGGTACAAGTACCCTCTAGTGTGCATGGTATCATAAAGCTTTCGGGATCCTTAAGCTTCTCTGGTAAGCTTGTTAGGATGACTGCACTGCACTCTTCAGTGAGAAAAACTTTTTCTGTTTCTCTCCAATCCCTCTTATGACTTAAGATCTCTTTCATGAACTTAGCATAAGAGGGTATTTGCTCAAGTGCCTCTGCAAATGGAATCTTTATTTCAAGAGTCCTGAGATAATCTGCAAAGCGAGCAAATTGTTTATCCTATTCTGCTTGGCGGATTTTCTGAGGATAAGGTATTTTGGCTTTATATTCTTCAACCTTAGTTGCTGCAGGTTTAATTCCTACAGAGGCAGGTTGAGAAGCCTTCTTGAGGGAGTTAGCATCAGCACTTGCAGGTGTCTGATCCCTCACTGGCGTTTGAACGCCAGAACTGGACGTGGAATTGGAGTTTAACGCCAGTTTTTCACCTGTTTCTGGTGTTTGATCGCCAGACATATTCCTCTCTGGGCTCTTACTATCTTCAGAGGGATTTTGGGTAGCATGTCGCTCATCCTCTATCAGCTGTTCTTTTCTTGGCTTTCTGCTGCTTTGAGTTGGAGTATTTAATGTTTTTCCGCTTCTTAATTGAACTGCTTGGCACTCCTCTGTTTTCTATTTTGATAACTGCTGTTTTGTCTGATTCAATTGTGATTCCATATCCTTGTTGGCAATTTTGGTTTCTTGTAGCATCTCCTTAAATTCTGCTAACTGCCTTGTTATAGAAGATAGTTGCTGATTGAGTTCAGCAACTTGTTCCTGAGGACTAAAGTCAGTTGATACTGCCTTAGCTTCTTCTCTCATGGAGGACTCATTACTTATGTACAGATGCTGATTTCTAGCAACTATATCAATAAGCTCTTGAGCCTCTTCAACAATCTTTCTCATGTGTATAGATCCACCAGCTGAGTGGTCTAGAGATATCTGAGCTTTTTCTGTAAGCCCATAGTAGAAGATGTCTAACTGCACCTACTCTAAAAACATTTCAGAAGGGCATTTCCTTAGCATCCCTCTGTACATCTCCCACGCATTATAGAGGGATTCATCATCCTCTTGTTTAAAGCCTTGGATGTCCAGCCTTAGCTGTGTCATCCTTTTTGGAGGGAAATATTAATTCAGGAATTTGTCTGATAACTGTTTCCATGTTCTTATGCTTGCTGTGGGTTGGTTATTTAACCACCTCTTAGCTTGATCTTTTACAGCAAATGGAAACAGTAACAGCCTGTATACATCCTGATCTACCTCCTTGTCACGCACTGTGTCATCAATTTGCAAGAACTGTGCCAGAAACTCAGTAGGTTCTTCCTATGGAAGACCTGAATACTGGCAATTTTGCTGCACCATGACAATGAGCTGAGGATTTAGCTCAAAACTGCTTGCTCTGATGGGAGGTATACAGATACTACTCCCGTATGCAGCAGTAATAGGGTTAGCATATGACCCCAAAGTCCTTTTGGACTGTTCATTTCCACTTAAGTCCATGATGGAGAAAGGCAGATGATGTGGATTGTAATTAAAATATATATATAGATTTTTTATTTAATTAAGGATAAACCGAATTAAAAAGAAAGAAATAAAATAAAAAATTGGAAAATAAAATATAAGTTTCAAAAACTAAGAGAAAAAGTAAAATAAAATAAATAAATAAATAATTCGAATGCTAAAATGGCTAATTAATTAAAAAGATTTGAAAAATTTTGGATATGATTTTCGAAAATTGAAAGGAGAGAAAGTGGTTAGGGAGTTTTGAAAAAGATATGTCTTAAAATTAAAGATACTTGTAAGAAAGTAAACAAAGGAAAAGATTTGAAAGATATATGATTTTAAAATTTTAAAGATTGGAATTTTCTTAACAAGGAAACACCAAACTCAAAATTTTTCAATCAAAATAGTAAAATAGGACAAGAATTTTGAAAATTATGTCTAAAAGGAAAAAGATTTTGAAAAATTTTATAAAAGATTTTCAAATTTTGAAAATTGAAATTTGAAATAAAATGATTTTGAAAAAGATATAATTTTTTTTTTGAAAAATATTTGAATATTGAAATTTAAAACTAAGATAAGATAAAAAATTTAAAATAAAAATCTAAATTTTTAAAGGGAAATTTCAAAAATTTAATTAAAATAAAGGGAAAAGATATTTTTGGAATTAATGAGGAGAGAGAAAAACAATAAAATGACACCAAACTTAGAATTTTTAGATCAAAACAAAGAAAACAAACAAGCAAGCTTTGAATGTCAAGATGAACACCAAAAATACTTTGAAGATCAAGATGAACACCAAGAACAAATTTTTAAAAATTTTTAGAAAAAAGAAACACAAAGGACACCAAACTTAAAATATGAAACTAAACTCAAACAGAAGACTAAATCATGAAGTTATTGGTTTTGAAAATTTTTGAAAATAATTTAGAAAAATAAAATAAGGATTTTAAAATTTTAACCAAAAACAATAATAGAAGACTCTAAACCAAAAAGAAAAATTTTTCCTAATCTAAGCAACAAAATAAACCGTCAGTTGTCCAAACTCGAACAATCCCTGGCAACGGTGCCAAAAACTTGGTGCACGAATTGTAAATCACACTTTTCACAACTCGTACTACTAACCAGCAAGTGCACTGGGTCGTCCAAGTAATACCTTACGTGAGTAAGGATCGATCCCACGGAGATTTTCGGCTTGAAGCAAGCTATGGCTATTTTGTAATTCTTAGTCAGGAAATCAATGATAAGAGTGATTATATTTATGAAGAGTAAATAGCATAAAATAAATAATACTTGTTATGCAGTAATGGAGAACAGATTGAGGATTTGGAGATGCTCTGTCTTTCGAATCTCTGCTTTTCTACTGTCTTCTTCTTCACGCATGCAAGGCTCCATCTATGGCAAGCTGTAAGTTCGTGGATCACCGTTGTTAATGGCTATCATCCATCCTTTCAGTGAAAATGGTCCAAATACACGGTCACCGCATGGCTAATCATATGTCGGTTCTCACTCATGTTGGAATAGGATCCATTGATCCTTTTGCATCTGTCACTACGCCCAACACTCGTGAGATTGAAGCTCGTCACAGTCATCCCATCCCAGATCCTACTCGGAATACCACAGACAAGGTTTAGACTTTCTGGATCTCAGAAATGGCTGCCAATAATCCTAGCCTATACCACGAAGACTCTGATAATGAACCAAGAGGCTAAGAGATACACACTCAATCTAAGGCAGAACGGAAGTGGTTGTCAGGCACGCGTTCATAGGTTGAGAATGGTGATGAGTGTCATGGGTCATCACATTCATCACGGTTAAATACAAGCGAGTATCTTAGAACAGAAACAAGCGTGATTGAATAGAAAACAGATGTAATTGCATTAATTCATCAAGACATAGCAGAGCTCCTCACCCCAACCATGGGGTTTAGAGACTCATGCTGTCAGAAATACAATATGAAACGTGTAAAATGTCATCAGATGTAAAATAAATCTCTAAAAGTTGTTTTTATACTAAACTAGTAGCTAGGGTTACAGAAAATAAGTAACTAAGTGCAGATAGTGCAGAAATCCACTTCCGGGGCTCACTTGGTGTGTGCTTGGGCTGAGCATTGAGCTTTACACATGTAGAGACGTTTTTTGGAGTTAAACGCCAGGTTGTAGCCTATTTCTGGCATTTAACTCTGGTTTGCAACCTGTTTCTGGCGTTTAACGCCAGAATAGGGTAAAGACTTGGCGTTAAACGCCAATTTGTGTCGTCATAACTTGGGCAAAGTATGGACTATTATATATTTCTAGAAAGCCCTGGATGTCTACTTTCCAACGCAAATGAGAGCGTGCCAATTGGGTTTTTGTAGCTCCAGAAAATCTACTTCGAGTGCAGGGAGGTCAGAATCCAACAACATCTGCAGTCCTTTTTCAGCCTCTAAATCAGATTTTTGCTCAGGTCCCTCAATTTCAGCCAGAAAATATCTAAAATTATAGAAAAACACACAAACTCATAGTAAAGTCTAGAAATGTGATTTTTATTTAAAAACTAATAAAAATATAAAAAAACTAACTAGAACATACTAAAAACTATGTAAAAATAATGCCAAAAAGCGTATAAATTATCCGCTCATCACCCAACCTTGGGTAACATTTCATTTCTTTGATGTGCCACACTAAGATTCTAAGTTTGGTGTGCCACTTAATTCTCTATGCAAGAAATCCAACAACACCACCTGTCTGCATAATCATAATGCCTTTACAGTATTATCTTTCTATTGGTCTAATTTTTTTCTGTTTTAGTCATTTCTTTGTTTTTAAAGCTTTCATTTATTTTGCTCCTTAACTGTTTTTGTTAATACATCACCAAGAAATCCTTATTCATGACAGATTCCTGACTTGGTTATTGTATTTAACATATAACAGTTCCCTTTGTTTAGTTTTAGTTCAAATAAATTGACATAGGATTGCATTCTAAGTTTGGTGTTGCTGTGCCACAAAATTTATTTCCAATCCACACGGGATACTTGCATCAATTCCAAGTGAGAATGCCACACTAAGTTTGGTGTGCCACTTATATCCTTATGCAATGTATCATGCACACCCTCTTATGCTTGCAATTACAATGTCTCTGTTTCTTGTGCCTTGATTGTTATCTTTAAATTTGCTTGCTTAAAACACATGTGCTACTGACTTTTCATTATGTAAGACATTCATGATCCATCTTAGCCCCATAGCCATTGTTCTAATTCTTGCTTGAGGATGAGCAAGCATTCTGAGTTTGGCAAGGGAAAGGGAAGAATAAAAGGAAAATGACAACAATAGAGAATATGAATTACAAGGTTGTAAAGTTCCTTTTTCTCTCATTTGTTCCAGCACTTTAAATTGCATGATTGTCTCTATCTTCTCTGTATTCATGTGTGGTATGAATAAGCATAGCCTGAATTTTGATTTGCAACATGTTGCTATGACATTATGACTATCAACTTGAGTTTTGTGAGTTCAAAGCAGTAAAATATCATGATCATAAACAAACAAGGAATTTAAGAAGAATTTAGCATGTACATACAAGTGTTGGAAGGCTAGTATGGTTAATGCTCAATTGCATTGGATTTTATTTAATTGAAGTTTTCATCTAGAATATTTTGTAAAATCTTTGGAAATCATGAAAACCTTAAAGAAGCAATTGCAAATTAAGGCAAGAAAAGAAAAAGGGAAAGAATGAGAAAGCTGAAGGCTCTGAGTACCAATGACAATTGCATTTTTAAGTACTTGTGGTGTTTATGTATCAAGCAAAAAGCTTGAAAACAAAACACTTAGAGTCAAGATTAGGCTCAAGTGCAAAAGCACTCCCTCAAAGTTCAAGGTTCTGAGCATCAATAATTAGAGAGTCAAAAAAAGAAACAAATGAGCTTAATGAAGTCCTCTAATTAAATGCTTGTGGTTTTTATGTGTCAAGTGGTAATACTTGAAAATAAAGCATTTAGAATCGTAGCTTTGTTATCAACTCACGGGGCAAAGCACCCAAAAGGAGAAGCTAATAAGAGAATGTAAAGCTTGTTTTCAAGGAAGAAACATAAGAAAAAGATTTCATAAAATGAGCTAGATAGAAGCATCAATCATTTACATTTCTTTTGTGATTGTGGCATGCATAGAAAACTAGCCAACCATGAACATTGAGTTGCTATTCTTCTTACCTTGAATTGTCAAATCTCTATTGCATGATTCTTTTCTTGCTTGGGGACAAGCAATGTTTAAGTTTGGTGTTGTGATGACATGTCATCATGTCATATTTTTGTATGATTTTTTATACAAGAAATTGATGATTTGTGCTTAAATATTGAATGCTTTTGTGCTTAATTGGTATATTTTTTTGATCTTTTGATTTTATAAATTTTGTAGGAAATAAGAAGGAAAAGAAGAAAAAAATCACAAAATAAGCTAAAAAGAAAAAAAGAGGAATTTTGGGGCACATTTTGGAGCCTTAGGCCACGCTTTTAAAAGCGTGGCCCATGACCATCAAGCCATGGCATGCATTAATGCCTTATGCATGCATTTAAGCCAATCAACCATGGCATTGCAAAAAGTGAACGCTAAATTAATTGGCTAATAAAGACAATGGATGCATGCAAGTAATATTATTTCAAGGCATTAATGAAAGCATGCATGAAATGAATGATCTTTACATTAAATGGCATTACTAATTAATAAAGCATGCATGCATTTAATTGAGAAAGAATTGGAGAATGCAACGTTAATGCATTGGCATAGTTAATTAAATGTAATGAAAGCATGCATGAAGCTTTAATTAATTATGCCAATTGGCAATTGATAATGCATTACATGCTTGCATTGGCTTCTACGATTAATGCATTAACACTTTTAATGAAAGCATGCAATATAAAGCAAGGGAACAAGGAGTAACGCACAACAAAGGAAGTAGTGCTCTCTAATTGAGCGCAGTGCTCTCTCATTAAGTGCTAGTGAAGAAAAGCAAAAGCAATGCTACATTGGAATTCTTCATGGAGCGTTACAAAGAAGGCTTGACACTAAGCAAGGCCAGTGCTACGTTAACTCTTTCAACATTTTCGGGCTTCACAAAAGTAAAAAACAAGGCGCAGCATTCAAAAGGGAACGGCCCGGGGTTCGAAGAGGGAAACCAAGGCATAAAAGTAGCGCTATGTTGCATTACTCAACTGAGAACTATGGGAAAGAGGAAACTCGGCACGAGGAAGGCTCGAAAGCGAACCAAGGAGCCTAGGACAAGGCAAGAGTGAACGCTACGTTCACTTACCATACGGAGCCCTCCCCTGGGAGTGTCACCAAGCCACTCCTAACCCTTGCCATCAAGTGCCATCTTGTATCCAAATTCTTCACAGACCCAAGTCACCAAATGTATCCGGATCCATTCTCATTTAAATCCGAAGCAAGCAAGGCCCAATTGACATCACTCAAAGGCACAAGGATAAATTAGATTATGAATTTCATTTTATTTGTAGTTTTATTTTCAATTTTAATTTCATTTTCATTTTTGAAAAAGCCTATAAAAAGGCATCTGTTCCATTTTAGAAAAAAGGCTAGCTTTATTAGAGAGCAATAGGAGTAGAAGTAGAATAGAGAGCTCCCTTTTAATTTTCCTTTTTGAGTTTTAAAGAATTGGGGATCAGATTTGAGTTTTGCTTTCTGTTTCATTTTCTCTCTTCTGCCATTGTCAATTTTTCTTCTGGAATTTCATGAAAGATCTAAGTTCTTGCTGTTTTGATTCTTCTGCACTTCTACATTTCTGTTTTGGTACTGAATCAATCTGTTTCTAAATTTCATAATCTGAGAGCTCTTTAGTTTACTGCACTTCTTATCTTTCAGTCCTGTTTTAATTTCTAGCACCCAACTTCCTTTATTCTTCCTGCAATTTAAATTTCCAGTTGCTTGTTCTTAAGTTCTTTTCAATTTCTTGATCTATTGCTTTCTTTAATTTCCCAGTACCCAGCCCCCTTTATATTTGATACAATTTACATTTCTTGTCATTTAAGATTCTGTCAATTTACATTTCTTGCTCTTTAAGATTCTGCTCATTTATTTTCTGCAACTTTAAATTCACTACTATTTACATTCTGTTGCTTCAATTTTACTTCAATTCACCAATGTTAGCTTGACTAGACTAATCACTAACTAAAGTTGCTTGATCCATCAATCCTTGTAGGATTGACTTCACTCTTGTGAGTTCTTACTACTTAATGCGACCCGGTACACTTGCCGATGAGTTTTGTATGGAAATTTGATTTCCACCCATCAGTTCCCATTGCCATTCCCCGCCAGTTTGCCTAACCTCTGCACAGCTTGCAGAGTCGCAACAGTATTCGCTTCCATGGTGTTTGCTAAGTTAGCCATGGCCGCCATAAACTCGGCATAGTTATCAGTTGGGTGCTCATTCCTACTTTCTCGTGTACGTGTTCGACCTCGCCCGCGAGTGGCCATGTAGGGTTCCTGTCTACACCAAACAATCGATATCATGGTGATCAGTCTCAATATCAAGAGCCTAGTGCTTCAATTATCCCAAACAGGCACTCACAAACAAGCATGCTATGCATATATCAAGTAGATAACCTAATAGCATCAAAGAAAAGACACACAGAGTATGCAATAAAGCACAATCAGTCCATCCTTCAGGCTCACAAGGACGAACCGCTCTGATACCACTAAATGTAACATGCTAATTAGCATAAGCCTTTCCTCGCATCGTAAAGTAAAGGTTAATCAGAGATTACGACAGTTCTAAGCTCATACGTATAATATATAGAAGAAATAATGTAATATAGAAGCCCGATGAAGAATATAGCTCAAAAACAGGTTTTCAAAAGCGCAAAGCGTACTAAAGAAGCTACTAGCTTAAGGTACAAGAAAAAGTTAAGATACAACAAAACATAAATATATAATATCATAGGAAACTAGCCTCGACTCGCGGAGTTTAAGCCGGCTAGCCATATACAGGTATACAGAATCATACAGTTTTAAAACAGCTTATACAAGTTTATTCTCTCAAATACAAGCCTCTAGGCTAGACAAAAATACAAAAGAGAGATGTATAAACAGATAAACTAGAAAGACTCCAAAAGAATTCCAGATCCTCCGCTCCTGTCACCATCCAAAGCAACTCACCGAGGTGGGTTGCAACCTGCATCTGAAAAACACAACAAAGATATGGTATGAGAACCGGAGGTTCTCAGTATGGTAACAGTGCCTAGTGATGTAGGATATAAGACCCCGGGACGCCGAAGGCAATCCTAAGCTCCATATCCATCACAAGATTCAAGCGTAAGGCATTATAAAACAAATAAGCATAATATAAACCTCATCATAAAATGAACTGGGTAATCTATCTTAAGGAATTTCTAATTCTAAACAAAAACCACTGTCCCATAGCCTTCACCAACCTATCCTCCATGTGATCCCATCGCCACCGCCTTCCGAACCTCCTCAATCCCAGTAGAAAGCACAATTAATAATAATGCAAGTAATTCACAAGTAAAATCATACAAGGCAAGTAGATCAAGTAAGCAAATAGGCATGTTATTGAATTAGGCATACAATTACAAGTCGGAAAAGCAAACAAACAGGTAGGAAATGCATATGATGAATGCCTGCCCTACTGGCTGTGATATCACATTGTCGGTTCAACTGCCAACCCGACACATCTCCACGGAGACGTCGCCCTTCGGATTTCTTATATGGGAACCCCTGAGATATAGTGCCCGGATCACTGTTCAGGTACCGGCGCCTGCACGCTCTATAGGTCCGAAGGGATGCGAGCGGGATACTCTTGCAAAAGACCTCACATCTCAACGTAAGCAGGACGAACCACCGCCCTGACGCCGTCGCTGCTACCTCGACAGGCGGGATCCAACCGCCGTCCCTGCCGGGTGCATAGCGTCTCATATTCTCAGTAAAACAATATTTCAGGGGTTTTCAGAAAACATTTTCAGTATACAGAGATCCATCGTCTCAATCTGATTCCTCGAGTCATCTCAACCACTGTCCCTTTCATAACTCAGTTTCCAAGGTCAAAAGTTCATCTTTCCTTATTTCATATATCACTCATGCTCCACCCAACGTCAAATCATTCTCAGCCCGCCAGAAACCTAAGCCTCCATTTTCTAATTTATCATAAAATCGTGTTCTAGAAACCTTAAGTTACATCCCATGTTCCAATACTCAAAATTAAGCCCATAAATTTTAAAATGGTGTTTTAGAAGTCTACAACCATGTTGGGAAGGTAGAATAGTTGAAAACAAAGAAAATTTTGAGAAACAGGACGTGTGTGGCCGCACAAGGGTCTGTGCGTGCGCACACTCCTGAGAGTTTTGAAATGTGTGCGTCCGCACAGGGGTTTGCGTACGCACAGGTATCAATTTTTACAAGGATCTGTGCAGTCACACAACCTGTGCCAGCGCCGCCAACAGAATGACCTTGCCGACGTGTGCGTCCACACAGACCTGTGCGTCCGCACATGTTGAAGTTTTTCCTTAGATGTGTGCGTGCACAAGCTGTGCTGGCGCTGCGAACAGAACGCACTTTCCTGCCTGTGCGTGCGCACAAATGTGTGCGTCTGCACAGGTTGAAATATTTGCAGGGTGTGCGTCCGCACGAAGATGTGCGCCCGCACACATAAAAAATCATGAAATTCTGCAACTTTGCAGAATCTCAAATTTTTAACACCAACTTTGAAGGATCATAACTTCCTCTACAAAATTCTAATTTTCACAAATTTTATATCGATTTGAAGAGTTTACAAAGATCTTTAATTATAAACAAATTTCAATCAATTTCGAAAATCGAGTCAAAAGTTATAATCAAGCAAAGTTCACCAAAAATTCAATTTTACCAAACTTCACAACTTACACAATTTATTACCATACACATTCCAAACCCCCTTCTCTCATCAGAATTTACCTTTGGTATCATATCACACCAATCATACCACAATTTCTTTCACCTTTCATTATTCTCAACTTCATTTATCACATATACGTAACATATCTACCAACCATCATTATCTCATTACCAATCCTCATCACCAACTCAACCAAGATACATATTCATAATCAACAATACTCATGCATCTAATCCATTATATTTTAACTTCATCATGTAATCACAACGACACATCAATACATTATACCTCGTTAACACAAACAATCATCAACAACATACAATTTCCAAACCTATCCTATAGGTCACTAGCCTAAGTATCCATGAATATTATATACTACATAGAGGAAACCGAAACCATACCTTGGCCAATTCCCCCTTATGCACCAAAACTCAAATTTATCACCCAATAGCTTTCAACCAAAAGCTTTCACATCCACTCCACTAAGCACAAACAAGTTCCAAGAGCTCCCAAAGCCACAATAATCAAACTATATACATATAAATCACCTCAAATCAACCTAGGGTTCCAATTATACATAAGTTCACAAAGGTTTAGTAGCTCTTACCTTCTCCCACAGATTTACTAGCAAGAATCCAAGGCTAAGCAAGGATTAGAGCAAACCTAAACACCAAGAATCACAAAAACTCATTTAATCAAAAATCTTATAAACCCAAAATTTTGAGGAGAGAAACTGAAAGGGATTCGAGCTTTTCTTACCAGTTTCTTATATGGGTTTTGTAGAGCTCTTCACAAGGAACACGTAGTAGTAAACGGTACGGCGATCGGAGCTCTCTAGCTCAAGATATGAGCTTTGGAAGATTGAGATGAATAGTGCTCACTCTCTTCTCCAATCCTCCTTTCAATTTCTGATTGTGTGTGCTTATTAGTGTGTTGTGATGCTGGTTAGTTCATTTAATGAGTCTTTTATATGTTGGGCTTTGGTCCAACTTGGGCCCGGTCCAACCCGTTAGCGTTTTTAGCCCGTTTGGCCTACTTCAGGCCAAACCTTTAAAATTAACGCCCGGTTTTCTATTTCTAACATTTTTCTAATGTTTTTGCCAATTTTTACTTTTTTCATGTGGTACTGGGCATACTTGAACCGGTTCAACCGGTACAACTGCCGGTTTGCAATTTTTTACGGTTTTTCGTAAAAAGCACATTTTCTGACTCAGAAAGACCTACTGAGTCCGAAAATCACCTTTAAATCCTAAAATTCTCTCTTTCACTTTTCAGAATCTAATTTGGGCAATTAATCACGTAATTAACCGGTTGATTAGTTGCGGTTCTTACAAGGCTCAGTGCAGGCTCAGATGTTGCACAACTCTCTGGTTGAAGGACCAGGAGTTGCGAAAGGCCAGTGACGCATATGCGTCTCATACGCCCACGTGTGGGTACCCTTCCTTTTTTTTCATAGACATGAAGGAATGCATTTTCATCATAAATTTAGTAGGCAATTAAACTGAAGAGATCAAAAAACACTCAAAAATCTATGTAATGCTCAAAATGGAGTGTTGTCTTTCACACTGAGGATCCAACCTACTTAAGATCAATGCAAACCTTCATGAACATCACAACTAGCACAATAAAGTCCATCTAAACAATCTCAAAAACTAAGTATTCACCAAATTAAGCAAGAGTTCAAGACTATATACAAAAGAGACAAAAAGGGTATATCTCACCATGGTGGGGTGTCTCCCACCTAGCACTTTTGTTTAATGTCCTTAAGTTGGACGGTCACTAGCTCAATTCTCTTTGCAATTAGGTGTATCTTCCAAAAGGAACACCTCAATCTCCTTGTTGCTTTTCAGCTTTTAACCATGATACAATTTTAGGCGATGCCCGTTAATCTTGAAAATGTCGGAGCTTGAAGGATGACGCAAGTGATAGACCACATACGGCTCCGCCTTTTCTACTAGATAAGGTCCTTCCCATCTTGACTTTAGCTTTTCAGGCATCAACCTCAATCTTGAATTGTAGAGGAGGACTAGTTCGCCAGCTCTAAATTTTCTTCCCCTTATGTTTTTATCATGCACGGCTTTCATCCTCTCCTTGTAGAGTCTAGAGTTCTCATAGGCTTCTAACTTTAAACATTCCAATTCCACTAATTGTAGCTTTCTCTCAATTTCGGCCCCTCTCAAACTTGAATTGCACTCCTTGACGGCCCAATATACCTTTGCTCTATCTCCACCGGTAGGTGGCAAGCCTTGCCATAGACCAACCGAAAGGGGCTCATGCCAATTGGCGTCGTGTAAGCCGTTCGGTAGGCCCATAGTGCGTCGGTGAGTTTAGAACTCCAATATTTTCTATGAGGCTTCACAATTCTTTCCAATATGCGTTTAATCTCCTGATTGGAAACCTCGGCTTGGCCGTTCGTTTGGGGATGGTAGGCCGTGGCTACTTTATGCATGATACCATATTTCCTCGTTAGCCCTTCCATTCTCTTGTTTTAAAAATGTGAGCCTTGATCACTCACGATTGCTCATGGCGACCCAAAGTGACAAATTATGTTATTCCTCATAAAAGAAAGAACCACATTAGCATCGTCTGTCCGGGTGGGTATCGCTTCCACCCATTTGGACACATAATCAACGGCTAGTAGAATGTAGAGAAAACCATTAGAGTTTGGGAATGGCCTCATGCAGTCGATACCCCACACATCAAAAATCTCACAAAAGAGCATGGTTTGTTGGGGTATCTCATCCTTCTTGGAGATATTACCAAATCTAAGACATTGAGAACAAGATTTACAAAAGAGAGAAGAGTCGTTGAAAAGAGTTGGCCACCAAAATCCACAATCTAGGATCTTTCTTCTCATCCTTTGAGGTCCATAATGGCCACCTCCCTCAGACGAGTGGCAAGCTTCTAAGATTGATTGGAATTCCGTTTGTGGGATGCACCTCCGAATTACTTGATCCACACCACATTTCCAAAGGTATGGGTCATCCCATACATAGTATTTGGATTCGCTTTTTAGCTTATCCTTTTGATGCTTGGAGAGATTAGGAGGAAAGGTTCGAGACACCAAGTAATCGGTAATCGGCGCATACCAAGGTATGATTACAGAGATTGCTTGCAAGCCCTCAAAGGGAAAAGAATTATTAATAGGAGTGGAATCACCTTTGGTGTGCTCAAGGCAACTCAAGTGATCCGCCACTAGGTTTTGCGTGCCACTCCTATCTTTAATTTCTAGGTCAAATTCTTGCAATAACAAAACCCATCTAATCAACCTTGGTTTGGATTCCTTCTTAGCCATCAAATATTTTAACGCCGCATGATCCGAATACACTACCACCTTAGAACCAAGTAGATAAGCTCAGAATTTATCCAAAGCAAAAACAATAGCCAACAACTCTTTCTCAGTGGTAGTGTAATTGGATTGGGCTCCATCCAAAGTTTTTGATGCATAGGCAATAACATAAGGATTCTTACACTCGCGCTGTGCTAGCGCGGCTCCCACCGTATAGTTCGAAGCATCACACATTATTTTGAATGGCCGACTCCAGTTGGGTGGTGCACGAAATTGTAAATCACACTTTTCACAACTCCGCACAACTAACCAGCAAGTGCACTGGGTCGTCCATGTAATACCTTACGTGAGTAAGGGTCGATACCACAGAGATTGTCGGCTTGAAGCAAGCTATGGTTACTTCGTAACTCTTAGTCAGGAAATTAGTAATAAAAATGATTGTGTTTCTGAAGAATAAATAACATAAAATAAATGGTACTTGTAATTCAAGAACGAGAAATAGATTGAGGTTCCGGAGATGCTTTGTCATCTGAATCTCTGCTTTCCTACTGTCTTCTTCTCCGAACACGCACGGCTCTTTCCACCGCAGGCTGTATGATCCTCTCGGATGAAAACAAATCCATATGCGCTGTCACTGCACGGCTAATCATCTGTCAGTTCCCACTAGCGTCGGAATAGGACCATTGTCGTTTTGCACACTGTCACTGCGCCCAACATTCGCAGGTTTGAAGCTCGTCACAGTCATCCCTTTCCAGATCCTACTCGAAATACCAAAGACAAGGTTTAGACTTTCTGGATCCCAGGAATACTGCCAATTGGTTCTAACCTATACCACAAAGGTTCTAACCTCCGGACTCGGTCCGTGGATCAGAAACCCAAGAGATACGAATTCAAGCTGTCGCCCAATGACTATGTTGGACTCAGATAGAACAGGAGTGGTTGTCAGGCACGCATTCATAGATTTGAGAATAATGATGAGTGTCACAGATCATCATCTTCTCCGGATTGAAGTACGAATGAGTATATTAGAGTAGAATCAAGCGTGATTGAATGGAAAACAGTAGTAATTGCATTAATTCATTGAAACACAGCAGAGCTCCTCACCCCCAACCATGGGGTTTAGAGACTCATGCTGTCCGAAAGACAATATGAAGTGCAAAAATGTCATAGCTTGCAAAATGAATGTCTAAAATTAGTTTTTATACTAAACTAGTAACTTAGGTTTACAGAAAATGAGTAACAAAGTGCAGATAGTGCAGAATTTCACTTCTGGGACCCACTTGGTGTGTGCCTGGGCTGAGCTTTCAAGCTTTCACATTCATATGTCTAAAGCTGGCATTAAACGCCACCCTAGGTGCCAGAATGGGCGTTTAATGCCAAGAAAGGTGCCAGTTCTGGCGTTTTACGCTAGATAGTTTTAGGCTAACTTTGAACGCCAGTTTGAACCATCAAATCTTAGGCAAAGTATAAACTATTATATATTGCTGGAAAGCCCAGGATGTCTGCTTTCCAACGCAATTGAGAGCGCGCCAATTGGGTCTCTGTAGCTCCAGAAAATCCATTTAGAATGAAGGAGGGTCAGAATCCAACAGCATCTGCAGTCCTTTTTCAGCCTCTAAATCAGATTTTTGCTCAGGTCCCTCAATTTCAGCCAGAAATTACCTGAAATTACAGAAAAATACACAAACTCATAGTAAAGCCCAGAAATGTGATTTTTGAATAAAAACTAATAAAAATATAATAAAAAGTGAATAAAACACAATAAAAACTATGTAAAAATAATGCCAAAAAGGGTATAAATTATCCGCTCATCATAACACCAAACTTAAATTGTTGCTTGTCCCCAAGCAACTAAAAATAAAATAGGATAAAAAGAAGAGAATGTACAATAAATTTCAAATATCAATGAAGATCAGTTCCAATTAGATGAGCGGGACTTATAGCATTTTTGCTTCTGAACAGTTTTGGCATCTCACTTTATCCTTTGAAGTTCAGAATGATTGGCATCTATAGAAACTCAGAATTCAGATAGTGTTATTGATTCTCCTAGTTTAGTATGTTGATTCTTGAACACAGTTACTTTATGAGTCTTGGCCGTGACCCTAAACACTTTATTTTCCAGTATTACCACTGGATACAAAAATGCCACGGACATATAACTGGGTGAACCTTTTCAGATTGTGACTCAGCTTTGCTAGAGTCCCCAGTTAGAGGTGCCCAGAGCTCTTAAGCACACTCTTTTTTGCTTTGGACGATGACTTTAACCACTCAGTCTCAAGCTCTTCACTTGGACCTTCATGCCACAAGCACATGGTTAGGGACAACTTGGTTTAGCCGCTTAGGCCAGGATTTTATTCCTTTGGGCCCTCCTATCCATTAATGCTCAAAACCTTGGATCCTTTTTATTTTACCCTTGCCTTTTCGTTTAAAGGGCTATTGGCTTTTTCTGCTTGCTTTTTCTTTTTCTTTCTTTCTTTTTTTTTTTGCAAGCTTTTCACTGCTTTTTCTTGCTTCAAGAATCAATTTTATGATTTTTCAGATTATCAATAACATTTCTCCTTTTTCATTATTCTTTCAAGAGCCAACAATTTTAACATTCATAAACAACAAATTCAAAAATATGCACTATTCAAGCATTCAATCAAAAAACAAAAGGTATTGCCACCACATCAAAATAATTAAACTAATTTCAAGATAGATTTTGAAATCATGTACTTCTTGTTCTTTTGCAATTAAAAATATTTTTTTTTTATTTAAGAAAGGTGAAGGATTCATAGGACATTCATAGCTTTAAGACATAGACACTAGACACTAATGATCATGTAATAAAGACACAAACATGACAAAACATAAAGCATAGAATTAAAAAAAAACAGAAAAATAAGAACAAGGAAATTAAAGAACGGGTCCACCTTAGTGATGGCGGCTAGTTCTTCTTCTTGAAGATCCCATGGAATGCTTTAGCTCCTCAATATCTCTTCCTTGGCTTTATTGCTCCTCTTTCATGGCCTTTTGGTCCTCTCTGATTTTATAGAGGATAATGGAATGCTCTTGTTGAGGTCCATGAATGGGCTCTCTTGTTTGCTCTATCCTCTTTCTAGTGATGGGCCTTTGAGATGAATTTCTCCATCTCCCATGACTCGGAAATGGAAGCAACTGCCTTTCCTTTCATCTTTCTAGAGGTTTCTCCGGCCTTAGGTGTCATTAATGGTTATGGAAAAACAAACAGCAAAGCTTTTTCCACACCAAACTTAAAAGTTTTGCTCGTCCTCGAGCAAAATAAGATAGAAGGGAGTAGAAGAAGAGTGATGCAATTAATTTTGAAAACATATTAATGTATATAAGAAAAAGAGTTAAAAAGAATTTGAAAAGATATGTAAGTTTTGAAAACGTTTTGGAAGGAATTGAAAAGAATTAAAAAAGAGAATTAAAAAAATTGGAAAAATTACTAATTTTTGAAAATAGAAATTGAAAGATGAAAGTTTAAAATATGTTTGATGCAAAAAAGTATGAATTAAAATATGAAAAATTGAAAAAAAATCGAATTGGAAACAAAACTACCTCCCTTGTGTCATCCTGGCGTTAAACGCCTAGAATGCTATCTATTCTGGCGTTTAACGCCCACTTGTCTGCCATTTTGGGCGTTTAATGCCCAGCCAGATACCCTGGTTGGCGTTAAATTCCAGAAACCCTTTCTCATTGGGCGTTTTTCTGAACGCCCAGGATGCTGCTGTTTTTGGCGTTAAATGCCCAGAATGCTTCCCATTCTGGCGTTTAACGCCCTGAATGATATCTTTACTGGCGCGCCCAGAATGGTCGCCATTCTGGCGTTTAATGCCCAATTTGCCTCTTTACTGGCGCTTTGACGCCAGTGAGCTCTTTTTCTCTGTGATTTTTTTGTTTTATGTTCTAAACCTTCATTTCCTTGACTTTTTCACTGATAAACATTAACAATCATAATTAACAAAATTAAATAAACTTATATAATTGTTATAAACATCTAATAGTGGCTGGGTTGCCTCCCAGTAAGCGCTTCTTTACTGTCTTTAGCTGGACTTTAATGAGCTTTTAATTTAGTCTCAGCTTTGAGCATTCTTGCTCAACATTGCCTTCAAGATAATGTTTGATTCTCTGTCCATTAACAATGAGCTTTTTGTCAGAATCAATATCTTGAAGTTCTACATAGCAATATGGTGACACACTTGTAATCACATATGGGCCCCTCCACTGGGATTTCAATTTCCCGGGGAACAATCTGAGCCTAGAGTTAAACAGCAGGACCTTCTGTCCTGGTTCAAAAACTCTAGTGACAACCTTTTATCATGCCATCTTTTTGCTTTCTCTTTATAGATTTTAGCATTTTCGAAAGCATTGAGTCTGAACACCTCTACCTCATTCAACTGGAGTAATCTTTTTTCTCCAGCTATCTTAGCATCAAGGTTTAGGAACCTAGTTGCCCAGTAGGCTTTGTGTTTTAGCTCCACTGGCAGATGACAGGCTTTGCCATACACAAGCTGGTATGGAGAGGTCCCTATAGGAGTCTTGAATGCTGTTCTGTATGCCCACAGAGCATCATCCAGACTTCTTGCCCAATCCTTTCTACGGGTACTTACATTCTGTTCCAGGATTCGTTTTAGTTCTCTATTCGAGACTTCAGCCTGTCCATTTGTCTGTGGATGATATGGAGTCGCCACTTGGTGGTTAATTCCATATCGAGCCAGAGCAGACTCAAGCTGTTTATTACAGAAATGAGTGCCTCCATCACTGATCAGTATCTTAGGGACACCGAACCTGCTGAAGATATGCTTTTGGAGGAACTTCATTACTGTCTTAGTATCATTAGTGGGTATTGTAATTGCCTCTACCCATTTAGATACATAATCTATTGCCACCAGAATATAAGTGTTTGAGTATGATGGTGGGAAAGGCCCCATGAAATCAATACCCCATACATCAAACAACTCAATCTCTAAGATCCCTTGTTGAGGCATGGCATAACCGTGAGGCAGATTACCAGCTCTCTGGTAACTGTGACAATTACGTACAAACTCTCGGAAGTCTCTATAGAGAGTAGGCCAGTAGAAGCCACATTGGAGAACCTTGGTGGCTGTTCGCTCACCTCCGAAATGTCCTCCATATTGTGATCCATGGCAATGCCACAGGATCTTCTGTGCTTCTTCTCTAGGCACACATCTACGGATCATTCCGTCTGCACACCTCTTAAAGAGATATGGTTCATCCCACAAGTAGTATTTTACATCAGAAATCAATTTTTTCATTTGCACCTTGCTATATACCTTGGGTATGAATCTCACAGCTTTATAGTTTGCAATGTCTGTAAACCATGGTACTTCCTGAATGGCAAAGAGTTGCTCATCCGGGAAGGTTTTAGAGATCTCAATAGGAGGGAGGGACGCTCCTGCTACTGGTTCTATCCGGGACAGGTGATCTGCTACTTGGTTCTTTGTCCCTTTTCTGTCTCTTATTTCTATATCAAACTCTTGCAGAAGCAACACCCATCTTATGAGTCTGGGTTTTGAATCCTACTTTGTGAGGAGATATTTTAGAGCAGCATTGTCAGTGTACACAATCACGTTTGATCCTACTAGATAAGATCTGAACTTGTCAATGGCATAAACCACTGTAAGCAACTCTTTTTCTGTGGTTGTGTAATTCTTCTGTGCATCATTCAGAACACGGCTAGCATAGTAAATGACGTACAGAAGCTTGTTATGCATTTGTCCCAATACTGCACCAATGGCATGGTCACTGGCATCACACATTAGTTCGAATGGTAATAATGTCCAGTCTGGTGCAGAAATAACTAGTGCTGTGACCAACTTAGCTTTTAGAGTTTCAAACGCCTGCAGACACTCCGTATCAAAGATAAATGGTGTGTCAGCAGCTAGCAGATTGCTCAGAGGTTTTGCGATTTTTGAAAAATCCTTTATAAAGCTCCTATAGAATCCTGCATGTCCCAGAAAGCTTCTGATTGCCTTAATATTGGCAGGTGGTGGTAATTTTTCTATTACCTCCACCTTAGCTTGATCCACCTCTATTCCCTTATTTGAAATTTTGTTCCCAAGAACAATTCCTTCAGTCACCATAAAGTGACATTTCTCCCAGTTTAAAACCAGGTTAGTTTCTTGGCACCTTTTGAGAACAAGTGTTAGATGGTCAAGACAGGAGCTGAATGAGTCTCCAAATACTGAGAAGGCATCCATGAAGACTTCCAGAAATTTCTCTACCATATCAGAGAAGATAGAGAGCATGCACCTCTGAAAGGTTGCAGGTGCATTGCACAGACCAAATGGCATCCTTCTGTAGGCAAACACTTTAGATGGACATGTGAATGCTATTTTCTCTTGGTCTTGAGGATCTACTGCAATTTAGTTATAACCTGAATAGCCATCCAAAAAGCAGTAGTATTCATGACCTGCTAATCTCTCTAGCATCTGGTCTATGAATGGTAAAGGAAAATGATCCTTCCTGGTGGCTGTATTGAGCCTTCTGTAGTTAATACACATACGCCACCCTGTAACTCTTCTTGTAGGAACCAGTTCATTCTTTTCATTACGAACTACTATCATGCCTCCCTTCTTGGGGACAACTTGGACAGGGCTCACCTAGGGGCTGTCAGAAATAAGATAAATAATCCCAGCCTCCAGTAACTTCGTGACCTCTTTCTGCACCACCTTCTTCATGGCTGGATTTAGCCGCCTCTGTGGTTGAAACACTGGCTTAGCATCATCCTCTAATAAGATCTTGTGCATGCATCTTGCTGGGCTAAAACCCTTAAGATCACTTATGAACCACCCAAGTGCTGTTTTGTGTGTCCTTAGCACCTGAATTAGTGCTTTCTCTTCATGTGGGTTTAAAGCAAAGCTTATGATCACTGGAAAAGTGTCACCTTCTCCCAGAAATGCATATTTCAGGGATGGTGGTAGTGATTTGAGCTCGGGTTTAGGAGACTTATCCTCTTCTTGAGGAGTTTTCAGAGGTTCTTCCGTTCTCTCTGGTTCCTCCAGATCAGGCTGAACATCCTTAAAAATGTCCTCTAGCTCGGATTCGAGACTCTCAGTTATATTGACCTCTTCCATCAAGGAGTCAATAACATCTGCGCTCAGGCAGTCTTTTGGTGTGTCTGGATGCTGCATAGCTTTGACAGCATTCAACTTAAACTCATCCTCATTGACTTTCAGGGTTATCTCTCCTCTTTGGACATTAGTGAGGGTTCTTCCAGTTGCTAGGAAAGGTCTTCCTAGAATGAGAGTTGCACTCTTGTGCTCCTCTATTTCCAGCACCACAAAGTCAGTAGGAAAGGCAAACGGCCCAACCTTGACAATCATGTTCTCAATTATGCCTGATGGGATTTTAATGGAGCCATTAGTAAGTTGGAGGCATATCCGGGTTGGTTTAACTTCATCAGTTAAACCAAGCTTTTTGATAGTGGATGCATGTATTAGGTTGATACTTGCCCTAAGGTCACACAGAGCTGTCTTGGTACAAGCACCCTCTAATATGCATGGTATCATAAAGCTTTTGGGATCTTTAAGCTTTTCTGGTAAGCTTTTCAGAATGACTGCAGTGCATTCTTCAGTGAGAAAAACTTTGTCAGTTTCTCTCCAATCCTTCTTATGGCTTAAGATCTCTTTCATGAACTTAGCATAAGAGGGTGTTTGCTCAAGTGCCTCTACAAACAGAATCTTTATTTCAAGAGTCCTGAGGTAGTTTACAAAGTGGGCAAATTGTTTATCCTGTTTCGCTTGGCGGAGTTTCTGAGGATAAGGCATCTTGGCTTTATATTCTTCAACCTTGGTTGCTGCAGGTTTATTTCCTAGAGAAGTGGTTGGAGAAGCCTGCTTAAGGAGGTTGTTATCAGCACTTGCAAGTGTCTGACCCTTTTGTGGCATTTGAACGCCAGAATTAGAGGATGTATAGGCGTTTAATACCAGATTGCCACCCTTTTCTCGTGTCTGGACGCTAGAATTGGTTGTCCTTTGGGCGTTTAACGCCACTTTTCCACCCTTATCATTCCTCTCTGGGCTTTTATTGTCCTTAGAGGGAATTTGGGCAGTGGTTTGGTTATCCTTTGTCAGCTACTCCTTTCTTGGCTTCCTGCTACCTTGGATTGATACATTTAGTATTTTCCCACTCCTTAATTGAACAACTTGGCATTCTTCTGTTATCTGTTTAGATAGCTGCTGTCTTGTCTGATCCAATTATGCTTCCATATTTTGATTAGCATTTTTAGTGTCTTGGAGCATATCTTTAAATTCTGCGAACTGTTTTGTTATAATAAGCAATTGTTGATTGAGTTCAGCAACTTGTTCTTGAGGACTAAGTTTAGTGGATACTGCTTTAGCCTCTTCTTTCAGGGAGGACTCACAGCTTAAGTACAGATGCTGATTTCTAGCAACTGTATCAATGAGCTATTGAGCCTCTTCAAGTGTCTTTCTTATATGTATAGATCCACTAGCTGAGTGATCTAGAGATATTTGAGCTTTTTCTGTAAGCCCATAGTAGAAGATGTCTAACTGTACCCACTCTGAAAACATTTCAGAGGGGCATTTCCTTAGCATCCCTCTGTACCTCTCCCAGGCATTATAAAGAGATTCATGATCCTCTTGTTTAAAGCTTTGGATGTCCAGCCTTAGCTGTGTCATCCTTTTTGGAGGAAAATATTGACTCAAGAATTTATCTGATAACTGTTTCCATGTTCTTATGCTTGCTGTGGGTTGGTTATTTAACCACCTCCTAGCTTGATCTTTTATAGCAAATGGAAACAGTAATAGTCTGTAGACATCCTGATCCAATTTTTTATCACGTACTGTCTCAGCAATTTGTAAAAACTGTGCCAAAAACTCAGTAGGTTCTTCCTGTGGAAGACCGGAATACTGGCAATTTTGCTGCACCATGATAATGAGCTAAGAATTTAGCTCAAAACTGCTTGCTCTGATGGGGGGTATACAGATACTACTCCCGTATGTAGTAGTAATGGGGTTAGCATATGACCCCAAAGTCCTTCTGGACTGTTCATTTCCACTTATGTCCATGATGGAGAAAAGGGAATTGATGTGAATTGCAAGTAAAGTATACTTTTATTTTTTTATTTTATTTAATTAAAAACAAACCGAATAAATAAAAAATAGATAAAATAAAATAACTGTAAAATGAAATATAAATTTCGAAAACTAAAAGAAAAAGAGAAAAAAATTTTGAAAACTAAAATAATTAGTTAATTAAGAAGATTTGAAAAATTGTGGATATGATTTTTGAAAAAGATTTTGAATTTTGAAATTTTAAAATTAAGATAAGATAAAATAAAAATTTTGAAATAAAAATCTGAATTTTTAAATGGAACTTTCGAAAATTCAATTAAATAATTAGGAAAGATATTTTTGAATTTAATGAGGAAAGATAAAAATAATAAATAGACACCAAACTTAGAATTTTTAGATCAAAACAGAGAAAACAAACAAGAAAACCTTGAATGTCAAGATGAACACCAAGAACACTTTGAATATCAAGATGAACACCAAGAACAAATTTTTAAAAAATTTTTAAGAAAATAGAAACACAAAGGACACCAAACTTAAAAATTTTTATATTTTGGGCACTAATAATTCAAAAATGTATAAGATAAACAGCAACAAACACCAAACAAGAGATTTTAAAGATTAAGTAAGGAAAATAAACAAGAACAACTTGAAGATCAATAAAGAACTAAGAACATGTAATTCGAAAAATTGAAAGAAAAATAAAAACATGCAATTGACACTAAACTTAAAACATGAAACTAAACTCAAATGGAAGACTAAATTATGAAGTTATTGGTTGAAAAATTCTTCGAAAATAATTTAGGAAAAAGAAAATAAGGATTCTAAAATTTCAACCAAAAACAATAATAGAAGACTCAATTTTAGTGACTCTAAACCAAAAAGATAAATTTTTCCTAATCTAAGCAACAAAATAAATCGTCAGTTGTCCAAACTCGAACAATCCCCGGCAATGGCGCCAAAAACTTGGTGCACGAAATTGTAAATCACACTTTTCACAACTCCGCACAACTAACCAGCAAGTGCACTTGGTCGTCCAAGTAATACCTTACGTGAGTAAGGATTAATCCCATAGAGATTGTCAGCTTGAAGCCAGCTATAGTTATTTCGTAACTCTTAGTCAGGAAATTAGTAATAAAAATGATTGTGTTTATGAAGAACAAATAACATAAAATAAATTGTACTTGTAATTCAATAACGAGAAACAGGTTGAGGTTCTGAAGATGCTTTGTCATCTGAATCTCTGCTTTCCTACTGTCTTCTTCTCCGAACACGCACGACTCTTTCCATGGCAGGCTGTATGATCCTCTCGGATGAAAACAAATCCATATGCACTATCACCGCACGGCTAATCATTTGTCGGTTCCCGCTAGCGTCGGAATAGGACCCTTGTCCTTTTGTACACTGTCATTGCGCCCAACATTCGCAGGTTTGAAGCTCGTCACAGTCATCCCTTCCCAGATCCTACTCGGAATACCACAGATAAGGTTTAGACTTTCCGGATCCCAGGAATATTGCCAATTGGTTCTAGCCTATACCACGAAGGTTCTAACCTCCGGACTTGGTCCGTGGATCAGAAACCCAAGAGATATGCATTCAAGCTGTCGCTCAATGACTACGTTGAGCTCAGATAGAATGGGAGTGGTTGTCAGGCACGTGTTCATAGATTTGAGAATAATGATGAGTGTCACGGATCATCATCTTCTCCGGATTGAAGTACGAATGAGTATCTTAGAGTAGAATCAAGCGTGATTGAATGGAAAACAGTAGTAATTGCATTAATTCATTGAAAAACAGCAGAGCTCCTCACCCCTAACCATGGGGTTTAGAGACTCATGGCATCAGAAAGACAATATGAAGTGTAAAAATGTCATAGGTTGCAAAATGAATCTCTAAAAGTAGTTTTTATAATAAACTAGTAACTTAGGTTTACAGAAAATGAGTAACTAAGTGCAGATAGTGCAGAATTCCACTTCTGGGACCCACTTGGTGTGTGCCTGGGCTGAGCTTTCAAGCTTTCACGTTCATATGCCCAAAGCTAGCGTTAAACGCCACCTTGGGTGCCAGAATGGGCGTTTAACGCCGAAAAAGGTGCCAGTTCTGGCGTTTTACGCCACACAGTTTTAGGCTGACTTTGAACGCCAGATTGGACCATCAAATCTCAGGCAAAGTATAGACTATTATATATTACTGAAAAGCTCAGGATGTCTGCTTTCCAACAAAATTGAGAGCGTGCCAATTGGGCTTCTGTAGCTCCAGAAAATCCATTTCGAGTGCAGTAAGGTCAGAATCCAACAGCATCTGCAGTCCTTTTTCAGCCTCTGAATAAGATTTTTGCTCAGGTCCCTCAATTTCAGCCAGAAATTACCTGAAATTATAGAAAAACACACAAACTCATAGTAAAGCTCAGAAATGTGATTTTTGTATAAAAACTAATAAAAATATAATAAAAAGTGAATAAAACACACTAAAAACTATGTAGAAATAATGCCAAAAAGGTATAAATTATCTGCTCATCATCGGGCCCTCTTACTATGGGAGCTTGAGTCAATGCAACTTTAAGCTTGTCAAAAGCCTCCATGCACTCTTTGCTTAGATCAAATTCAACATCCTTTTGCAACAATCGAGACAGAGGTAACGCCACCTTACTAAAGTCCGTAATAAATCGCCGGTAAAAACCTGCATGCCCAAGGAACACACAGACTTCCCTCTCGGAGGAAGGGTAAGGCAAGCTAGATATAACATTGATCTTTGCCGGATCCACAAAAATACCCTCGTTAGAGACAACGTCTCCTAAACCAATACCTTGTCTAACCATAAAATGACACTTCTCAAAATTTAAGACAAGATTTGATTTAGTACACCTCTCCAAGCAAAGATCAAAGGAGTCCCCATAGACACTAAAATCATCCATGAACACCTCCATGAAATGCTCTAGAAGATCCATAAATATGCTCATCATACACCTTTGGAAAGTTGCCAATGCGTTTTATAAGCCAAATGGCATACGCTTGTAGGCATAAGTTCCAAAGGGGCACGTAAAGGTTGTTTTCTCTTGATCCTCTAAAGCAATGTGGATTTGAAAATACCCCGAATAGCCATCTAAGAAACAGTAATGAGATTTACCAGACAATCGATCAAGCATTTGATCGATAAATGGTAGCGGAAAGTGATCATTCCTGGTGGCCGTGTTCAAACACTGGTAGTCAATACACACCCTCCATGAGTTTTGCACCCTTGTAGCTATAAGCTCCTCGCTCTCATTCTTGATTGTAGTAACCCCGGACATCTTTGGGATGACTTGGACGGGGCTTACCCATTCACTAACTGAGATGGGGTAAATGATGTCCGCTTCTAATAATCGGGTTACCTCCTTCTTTACAACCTCTAAAATGGTAGGATTCAAATGCCTTTAAGGTTGCCGAACGGGTCTAGCTCCTTCTTCTAAGAAGATTTGGTGCTCACATACTTGGGGGCTTATGCCCACTAGGTCCGCCAAGCTCCATCCTATAGCTCTTTTGTTCCTCCTCAAAACATTAAGTAACCTCTCTTCTTGTTGAGGAGTGAGCTCCCTTGCAACAATTACCGAGAACTTGTGAGCTTCATCAAGATAGGCATATTTTAGATGGTGCGGTAGTGGTTTCAATCATACTTCAATCATACTCTTCTCATCAATATTTTCACAATGCACTTCAGCCACAACATTGTCAATTAAGTCACATCGGAATATGGAATGATTCTCCGGTGGGTGTCTCAAGGCTTCATCAAGACTAAAGCTAACAACTCTTCCGTCGATCTCAAAAGAATAAGTTCCTGTATAGACATCCAATTTGAACCTAGAGGTCCTAAAAAATGGCCTCCCAATGAGGATAGATGATGTCTTTTTGGATTCACTAGGTGGCATCTCAAGGATATGAAAATCAATCAGAAATACCAAACCCTTTATGTTTACCAACACATTTTTTGCAATACCCGTCACAGTTATTATGCTCTTATATGCCAAGACAAACCTAGCCGCCGACCGCTTCAACGGTGGGAGCTTCAGTATATGATAAACGGAAAGAGGCATAATGCTAACGCATGCACCAAGATCACACATACAATCAATGAATTGAACTCCATCTATGGTACAAGTGACTAAGCAAGGGCCCGTATCACCACACTTTTCCGGTACTGCTCCCATTAAAGCCGAAATAGAGCTCCCCAATGGAATAGTTTCTAACTCGGATTCTATCTTTGTTCATACACAAATCCATAAGAAACTTTGCATATTTAGGTACTTGATGGATAGCATCAAAGAGAGGGATAGTTACCTCAACTTTCTTGAACATCTCCACCATTTTGGGGTCAACCTCTACACGCTTCTTGGTCTTTCTTGCCAATATAGGAAATGGAATTGGTTGAGCAACTTCCTCCAAGACTTGATCATCTTTAGAGACTTCACTCCTTGGTTGAGAAACTTTATCTTCAACTACCTCATGTGCTTCATCCTCCTCTTCAATTTCTTCTATCTCAACCACATCCTCATCTTGAGTAACTATCATTAGGCTAGGTGCCTTTGGACTCCTCTCTTGTAATTGAGTTTCAAACCTCAAGGTAAGGTAGAGGTTGAGAGGGTATGGCACTAGAACTTGAAGCTTGAGGAGTGGAGGTAGAAGGTGGTTCCATGTGAGCTTTGGGGGCTTGGAGGGTAGAAGTAAGACCAGTAAGACTAGAGGCAAGTGTAGTTTGAATTTCTTTTTGTCCTTGGAGTATGGACCAGAGTGTTTTATCTTGATTAGAGGAAGGTGAAGGATAGGTGATTTGAAGGGTTTGTGATTGGTTGGGTTGAGGTGGTTGCCTATGATGAGGCGGTTGGTACGTTTGGTAGTTTATTCCTTGGTTTGGTTGTTGATATGGAGGCTTTTGTGAGTATTGGTTTTGTGGATTATTGTTGTTTCATCTTTGGTTTCCTCCATTGTCCCTACCTCCTTGTTGATAATTGTCCCGCCATCCTTGGTTGGAATTATCTCTCTAACCTTGATTATAGTTGTTACTCCCTTGATTGTAATTGCCTCCTTGTTGGGGATACCCTTGGTTGAAATTGCCGCCTTGTGGATAGTATCCTTGATTCGGATGGTCATAGAAATTGTGGGTAGCTGCCAAAGTGTTGTCTTCTTGGAGACTTGGACATTCATCCATGTAATGGGAGTAGCAAGAGCAAATGTCGCACACTCTTTCAGGGACCAATTGTTGACTTTGTTGTTGAGGAGGTGGTGGAGGTTGTTGTTGATGAAATGGAGGTTGTTGTTAATTTATTTGGAGTTGCTTTAGAATGCTTGTCATCTCGCACAAGGTTTTGGTAAGGGCGGCGGTTTCACCACTAGAAGAAACTTCATTAATGGCTCTAGGGTGATTGCTTCTTTGTCTAGCATGCAAGGTGGCCTCGGCCAAATCGGTGATCAATTGCCATGCCTCTTCCGCCATTCTATATTTTGGACAATGCATGAAATTTCTTTTCGCAACATATCGGTCACCGCCACAGGAAAGAATTTGTCTAAGAATTCCCTTCTAAGCAAGTCCCAATCACTAACAATCTCACTTGGCAAAGAGTAGAACCACTCCTTAGCTCTCCCTTCAAGAGAGAAAGGAAAAGCATACAACCAAACCACAACTTCACTAGAGCCTTCCCGTCTAGTAGTAGAACATACACCTTGAAAGTCCCTAAGGTGTCTAATAGGATCTTGGGCGGGAAGTCCTTGGTACTTGGGAAGAAGATTGATCAAAGCGGTTTTAAGCTCAAAATTAGCATTCAAGTCCGGATGACGAATGTGAGTAGGTTGAAGAACAAAATTCGGAGCACCATCTTCCTTGATAGTGACTCGCCTTGGAGCGGCCATAGTGTCTGTACCTAGATCAAGAGAAGAGTTATTAGTAGTATCTATGGAAGAGTAAACAGTGCTTTCTTTGAATGACGATTCGGAATCGACTTCGGATATGGTGGGTGAATTGGCAAAAACCTTTTCACCACCTCCGAATGTCAACCGTCTCCGAGCTTGTCTAATGTGAAGCAAAGTTCTTTCTATTTCAGGATCAAATCTAACTAAGCTCGGATCGGATAAAGAACGCGTCATTCAAGGGAAGAGATAGATAACTCATGACAATAAAGTGAACCAAACAAAGAGTAATCCTAACTAACAATTAAACTAACACACACAATCAAGAAAAATGCAAGTATGCACATATCTACATATTTACACTAACCAACAATGCGGCACTCATATGCAACTCCCCGGCAACAATACCATTTTGATGAGAGATTTTATGCCGGTGTGGAATTTATAAATAATTCAAATCGTGAGTATAGTCTAAACCGACACGCAATTCCACATCAAACAAAGAAATTGTGTCACCACAATCCAAAAATCAATAACCAAGAGTATTAGTCCCGAGTCGTTCTCCCTAGGAGTGCTCCAAGATGCACATCATTGGTTAGAAGTTGTATTGGTGTTTTGGGGTTTAAGGCAAGAAAGGAACAAGCTAATAGTGTAAATGACAATCAAGCAATATAAAAGCCTTGGCTAGGAGTGAGAATTGGACTTTCTATCATCAAAATCTCTATCAATTATGACCACAATTAGTTATTGATTCACTTAATTAACCTCTAGCATGAAGGAAAGTCAAGTGAAAGTAATCAATTTGAGTTCACAAGTGCTAGTCTAACCCTAGGGAAGGCTAGATTTAGTGACATGCAAATCAATTAGCAATTTCCAATTGATAACCAACAAGGGATATTGATAATTCAAGTGTCTCTAATATCTCAACCCCAAGCCAAGAATGAAAAGTCTACTCCATAGCTAAAGTTGGCATTTTCTCAAACACTTGGAGAGCAAGGATGAAAGACATTGTAAAATTGAGAATAAACTTGAAATCAAAGATATCCACTACAAGAGATTAACAACAATCAAACAATTGGCAACAATGAATGTAAAATTCCCCAAGCATTAATGAAAATCAAAGTAACAAAATTCCAAATCTAAGATCCACAAGTAACTTGAGTAACAAGAACTAGATTGAGAGTAGGAGAATTAGATCTACAACTTGAAGCAATGTAGAATTGAATTGACAAAAGATCTCACCAATGGATCCAAGAGAATTCCAAATTAAGAAGCAAAACCCTAGAGAGAAGCTAGAGTTTCTCTCTCTACAAAATGTAACTTCCAAAACTAACTAGAAAAATATCTAAACGTGTGAATGAATGATTATCCCCTCATCCCTTGGTCCTCTTAAGTGTTTTGGTGCTAGAGTTAGTTCAAATTGGGCCCTACAGCCTCTGTGAATTTGTCCAGCATGATTTCACTTAAAAATCATGTGCCAGCACCGACGTGTACGCGTACAGCACGCGTGCGCGTCCCTGGGGGTTTTTTGATTCACGCGCAGGCGTGAGACACGCGTGTGCATCCATGAGGTTCTGGCTCAGCTATGCAAATGCGCTAGCTTCTAGCTTTGGCTCCTTCTCGCCGATCCCAGTAGCGCGCATCCACGCGTACATGCAAGGCACGCGTACGCGTCGCTGCTTAAACTCCAAAGCTCCAATTTCTATGCTCCTTCCATTTATGCATGATTCCTTCCTCTCTTCTAGGCCATCATTGCCCTATAAATTCTTAAATCACTTAACAAACAGATCACGGCATCGAATGGTAATAGAAGAGGATTCAAATATAACACATTTAGTGTAAAAGAGGCATGTTATCATCCATGAAGCAAAATCGGGAAGGAAACACAAAACCATGCATTTTATATGAATAAGTGTGAAAGAACATTGATAAAACCCTCAAAATCCATACAAGATAAACCCTAAAAATGGGGTTTATCAGGGACAAGAATAGTGCAATTGGAATCTCAGGGGCTAAATTCGTGCACGAGCCGGATCTGAGAGACCACTGATGAGTAGATATTTTATATGCTTTTTGGCATCATTTTCATATAGTTTTTGTTATATTTTGTTTAAGTTTTATTATGTTTTCATAGGTTTTAGTACAAAATTCACATTTTTGGACTCTACTTTGAGTTTGTGTGTTTTATGATAATTTCAAGTAAATTATGGCTGAAATTGAGGAGCTTTGGAAAAGTCTGATTCAGAGATAGAGAAAGGACTGTAGAAGCTATTGGATTCTGACCTCCGTGCACTCGAAAGAGCATTTTTGGAGCTACAGAAGTCCGAATGGCATGCTCTCAACAGCATTGGAAAGCTAACCTCCAGAGTTTTCCAGTAACATATGATAGTTTATACTTTGCTCTGGAAATGAAGGTCCAAAATTAGCGTTCAACGCCAGCACTTCACCCTCTTCCTGGTGTTAGACGCCCAAAAGGGAGTAGTTGGCATCCAACACCCAAAAAGGAGTCCAAAGCTGGCGTTCAATGCCCTAGAGGGAGTACCAACTCGTGGCTTCACTCAAGCTTAGCCCAACCACTCACCAAGTGGGCCTGGAAAGTGAATTTTTCCACTACAAAACTAGTTTATCTTATTTCTGTAATTCTTAGTTATTAGATTAGTCTAAATAGACAAGAGTTCACCCTTGTTAGGAGCTCTTGGCCACTCTACACATTTTACATTACCTTTCTGTAAGCTATGAGCAACTAAACCTCCTAGGTTAAGGTTTGGAGCTCTGCTGACTTTTATGGATTAATAATATCATTGTTCTATTTCAATCTATGCTTGATTTTATTCTAAGATGTATCTTCGTTCTTCATCCTAATGAATTGGGAGTGTAACTTGACCGTCGTCACTATTCTACATGGGTTCTTGTGAGTCCTTGACGGGATAGTATTGAACCAGAAGCTTGATTATACATCTCTTAGACGGCTAATCCACGACTTCATTGGGGACTTTGAGACATCAGTTTAGTCGAGGTACGGGACGATTAGGGCCTTTGCGGTAGAGACTAGAATCACCAAGGGAATGAACTACAAGAGCTTCACCCCTGTTCAGATTGGATGATCACTGACCTGGAGTTTGATCTAAAGTAGAGGAGATTAATGACCACTGACCTGGCGTTAATCACTTATAGCCTGCCATGGAATGAATCATCACAAGTTGAAGTAGATAGTGAGAAAATTTGATCCAGAAGGAGGAAGCATCTCCAAAGCCTCAACCATTCTCGTATCACTAATTTCACCCCAATTAAGTAGTTCTATCTTTATTTATTCTATTTTTATGCATTTTTCCACAACAACTATATTTTCTATCCGCCTAACTAAGATCTGCAAGATAGCCATTGCTTGTTCAAACCAACAATCTCCGTGGGATCGACCCTCACTCACCTGAGGTATTACTTGGATGACCCGGTGCACTTGCTGGTTTATCTGTGCGAATATTGCGGAGTCAATTTCGTGCACCAAGTTTTTGGCGCCGTTGCCGGGGATTGTTCGAGTTTGACAAACTATCGGACTATCTTGTTGCTTAGATTAGGTACTTTTTACTCTTTTGTTTTGAGACTTTTATTTTCTTTTTCAAAAATTTTTCAAAACCCTTTTCTTTTCTTTATTAATCTTGATCTTTTGTTTGAGTTTTGTGTTCTTGTTCTTATTAAAAGTTTTGAACTTTCTTGGTCCCTTTTTCCAAAAGATTTTCAAAAATTGTGTCTTTTGTTTGAGTCTAGTGTCAGTTTTTAAGTTTGGTATCCCTTGTGTGTTCTTTATTTTCTTTAAATCTTCGAATTTGTTCTTGAGTGTTCTTCTTGGTATTCAAGTTGTTCTTGTTTCTTTTCTTGTTTTGATCTTAAAATTTTTAAGTTTGGTGTCTTTTGGTATTTTTCTTTATAATTTTCAAAAAACTAGTGTCTTTAATCTAAAAATTTTAAGTTTGGTATCTTTTGGTTGTTTTTCTCTTTCTTCATTAATTCGAAAAATAAAAAAAATATCTTTTCTATCTTTATTCAAAAATTTCGAAAATCTTGCTTTCTTTTTTTTTATTTTGATTTAAAAATTTTAAAGTTTGGTATTTTCTTGTTAGTAAAGTCAAATTTCAAATCTTATCTTTTCAAATCTTTCTTTTAATTTAGTTCTTTCCTATCTTATCTTTCTTTTAATTTTTTAAATCTCAAATCTATTTCAAATCTTCACCATATCTTATCTTTTCAACTTAATTTCAAATCTTTATCTTATCTTGTTTCAATTTCAAAATTCAAAATCAAATCTTTTTCAAATATTTTCAACTCTTATCTTATCTTGTTGACTTTTTTCTTTCCAATTTTAAATTTCAAAATCTTTTAAAATCAAATATTTTACAAATCTTCTATCTTATCTTATTTTCAACTCTTTCTTAATTAGTTACTTGTTTTATCTTATTTTAGTTTTAAAAGTTTGGTATGTCTTTAATACTCTCCTTTCTCTTCCTTCTTTTTCAAAACTTCCTAACTAATTACTATCTCTTCTATTTTCGAAAACTTCTTACCTCTTTCTCTTTCTTCTTTTTCAAAAATCACATACTTAATTTTCAAATCTTTTAGTTAATTAGTAATCTTAGCTTTTAATTTCCTTTTTATTTTTTGAAATCAATAAATAAATAAAATAAAAACAAAAATATTTCAATTCTAGTTTCCCTTTTTATTTCTTAATTTTTGAATTCTTCCCCCTTCCCATTTGAATTCTTTCTCTCATCTCTCTACACTCATTCTTCTTCTTCTTCTTCAAGATACCTCATAGGAAGTTCTCTATACTGTGACATAGAGAATTCCATTCTTTTTCCTTTTTGTTTTTCTTTTCTTGTTTATGAGCAGGAACAGAGATAAAGAACCTCTCTTTAATCCTAATCTTGAACCTGAGAGGACCCTAAGGAAGCGTTTGCAAGAGGCTAAAGTACAACACTCTGGAGGAAACCTCATAGAGCTATTCGAACAAGAAGCTGAAAACACAGATATGTCAGCCAATATTAATGATGGAGGAGATGCAAGGAAGGTTCTTGCAAATCTGTGGCACTATTAAGACCAATGGAGTGGATCCTGAGGTCTACAGGCTTATGCTTTTCCCTTTTGCTATTAGAGATAGAGCTAGGATATGGTTGGATTCTTAACCCAAAGAAAGCCTAGACTCTTGAAAAAAGTTGGTCAATTCTTTCTTGGCCAAATTTTTTTCACCTCAAATGATGAGCAAGCTCACGGTGGAAGTTCAAACCTTCAGAAAAAAAGAGGGTGGATCTCTCTATGAAGCTTAGGAAAGATACAAGCAACTGATCAGGAGATGTCCTCCTGACATGCTCTTAGAATGGACTATCCTAGGTATCTTCTATGATGGTCTATCTGAGATGTCCAAGATGTCATTGGACCATTCTGCAGGTGGATCACTCCACTTGAAGAAAACGCCTGAAGAGGTGCAAGAACTCATTAAAATGATTGCAAACAACCAATTCATGTACACTTCTGAGAGGAACCTTGTGAACAATGAGGTAGCTCAGAAGAAAGGAGTTCTAGAGGTTGACACTCTGAATGCCATATTGGCTCAGAACAAGATCTTGACTCAACAGGTCAATATGATATCTCAGAATTTGACTGGAATGCAAGCTGTAGCTAGCAGCACTCAAGACACCTCCTATGAAGGAGATGCTTATGATCCAGATCAACCCACAATGGAAGAGGTGAATAACATGGGAGAACCCTATGAAAACACTTACAACTCTTCATGGAGGAATCATCCTAACATCTCATGGAAGGATCAACAGAAGCCTCAGCAAGGCTTCAACAACAACCAAGGTGGAAGAACCCAGAATAGGTTCAACAACAAACCACCATTCCCACTTTCTTAACAGATGGAGACTTCTAAGCAGAGCCTCTCTGACTTAACAACTATAGTCTCTGAACTCTCTAAGACCACTCACAGTTTCATAACAGAAACTAAGTCCTTGATAAACCACTATTTTATGGTTTATCTTGTGCTCAATTGAGTGACTTTTATCAACTCTTTACCCACTTATTCATACTATTTGCATGGTTTTACATTTGCCTTCCTAATTATGTGCTTTGATTGAAAACATGCTTCTTTGGCCTTAAGTTCCCTATGTTTAAATCCTCTCTTATTACCATTAGATGCCTTGATATGTGTGTTAAGTGATTTCAGAGATTACAGGGCAGGAATGGCTCAGAGGATGGAAAGGAAACATGCAAAAGTGGAAGGAATACAAGAAGTTGGAGAAATTGCTAAGCTGTCCAGCCTGACCTCTTCTCACTCAAACGGCTATAACTTTAGCTACAGAGGTCCAAACGACGCGGTTCTAGTTGCGTTTAGAAGCTAACGTTTGGGGCTTCGATTTGATATATAATATGCCATAGTTGCCCTAACGCTAGGCAATGCAAACGCGCGCTCCACAGGGATGCGTTGCAGTTCCGAAAATCAGCGTGTCAGTTTTCTTCTCCAGCGATTTCTGGGCTGTTTTCGACCCAGTTTTCGACCCAGAAAATACAGATTAGAGGCTATAAAGTGGGAGAATCCATTTATTCATGATAACAAGCTCACAATACACAATTTTAGAATTTAGATGTAGTTTTTAAAGAGAGAGGTTCTCTCCTCTCTCTTAGGATTAGGATTTAGGATTTCTTTGCTTTCAGGATTGTTTCTTTTTATCAGGTTCAATGTTCCTTTTATTTATTTTCAATTTAATTTATGAACTCTTCCATGTTACATATGATTCTTTTAATTAATGTTATTTGAGGTATTTTAGTTTATGATTGTTTTATTTATGCTATGAATGCTTTCGATTTATCCAAATTATTTTCATTTGAGTAGATTCTCTTTCCTTTTGGCTTTCGTTAAGTAATTGGTAACGCTTGAGCTGTCAAATAAAGCAGTGGTTGAAATTGGGAGTTGCTCCAATAACTCTAGTCTTTCCATAGGAATTGACTAGGACCTGAGGATTAAGCTAATTAATCCACTTGATTTACCTTCATAGTTAGAGGTTAACAAAGTGGGATTAAAATCCAATTCTCATTAAAATTGATAAGGATAGGACTTCCAATTCTAATACCTTGCCAAGAGTTTATTTTATTATTACTATTCTATTTTTCTTATCATTTAACATACTGGTTCCTTACTTTCAAAACCCCCAATTTACAAGACTCATAATCAATAATAAGAACATACTTCGCTGAAATTCCTTGAGAAGACGACCCGAGGTTTAAATACTCGGTTATCAATTTTATAGGGGTTTGTTACTTTTGACAACCAAAACTTTTGTAAGAAAGGTTGATTGCTTGGTTTAGTAACTATACTTGCAATGAGAGTTTACTATAACTTCTAAACCATCAATCTTCAATTCTTCAAAATGGCGCTGTTGCCGGGGAATTGCAAACGTGTGCCTTATTATTGGTTATTGTAAATATTTGCTTTTTGCTTATTTATTTGTTTTTATTTTTGTTTTTATTTTTGCTTTTTCGTAAATTAAGAGGTTATTGGTTTCTATTTAGTAATTAAAAATTTTTTTAAAAATAATTTTGTTCTTGGTGTTCATCTTGATCTTCAAGTTGATCTTCGTGTTCATCTTGACCTTCAAGTTGTTCTTAGTTATTTTCTTCATTTTGATCTAAAAATTTTAAGTTTGGTGTCATTTTATTGTTTTTTCTCTTTCCTCATTAAATTCAAAAATTCAAAATTTAAAACTCAAATTTCAAATTTCACATTTCAAATTTCAAATTTCAAAATTTAAAATTTCAAAATTCAAATCTTTTTCAAAAAATCATATCTTTTTCAAAATCTTATCTTATCTTATTTCCAAAAAACAAATTTCAAAATTCAATATTTAAATTTCAAATTTCAAAATTCAAATTTCAAAAATTTAAAATTCAAAATTTCAAAATTTAAAATTTCAAAATTTAAAATTCAAATTTCAAAATTTAATTTTCAAATTCAAAAATTAAATAACCTTTTAATTTAAAATTTGTTTTTGTTTTCATTTTTAATTACTATTATGAGTTCTCACCTTTCTCGCTTTGAGTTTGGTTCCAATGTTGTTGCAAAGAATGGAAATTATAACAGGAACATGCATCAAGGTCAAAACAATCAGAGATGGAAGGAGCCATGAGGATCTGATCAACCCTTCTGGCAACAACACCTTCCACAGTACCACAGACAAAGACCATTCCACGATGCATACCAAGACAATAGTTATGGTGGACCCTTTCGTGACAACCAACAGCCATCAAATTACTATAGTCAAGAGCTATTCCAGGGGGCATACCAAGATGATAGATATGATGGACCCCCATCATATGCCTATGAACCTCCTCAACACAACTTTGGACCACCATACTCACAAACCCCTTTCCACCAAACACCACCATATGACCCTAACCTATATCCACCATACCAACCACCTTATGAGCCAAATGAACCATACACAGAACCACCCCCATTCCAACACAACTACTCTCATGAACCACCACCTCAGTATACACCATCTCCTTATCATTATCAAGATGAACCACCTTCCTACCATGAACCCTTTCTCCCAACAAATGAACCCTCCTATCCACCCTAAACCTCCATGGAGAAAGTACGTACCGATCTAAACTCTACTATACAAGCTGTCGTCGCCCATATCAGACCACCAAATACCTTCAACAATCAACCCTCCAGCTCTAGTGCACTTCCTTTTCAACCACAGAATGATCTCTCCATCCCATCACCACCATCCATGGAAGAGCACCCACATCCATCAATCCAAGAGCAACATGATCCCAATGATGCTATTGACATAGAACAAGAGAGAAGGGATCATCTTTGCGAATCCATACTTTATAAGGAGCTAGAGGAGGCCCTAAAGGTGAAGGTAGTAAAGACCCTTGAAGTCGAAGGAGTGGTTGAAGAATTAGAGAAGGAAGACATCAAGGAGGAGTCTGATTTTGTCTTAGAGCAAGAGGATGCCCAAAATGTGGAGATAGGAGAGACCCTTGAAGATGAAAGAATAGTTGAAAGGAGTTGTCATGGAAAGAAAATCATCAACGATGAGTACGATTTTATATTAAAACTACTGGACAAAGCAGTAATTATTGAAAAGGAAAAAGTGGTTGCAGACTTAGGAGATGCTAAACCTCCATGGGAAAGTCAAGTTATAGAACCTCCTTCCAAGGTGATTGAAATTGATGCTGAGGAGGGTGTACAACCTCCAAGGCATATCATAGTTGAAGACTTGGAAGAGGTTAGTCAAGAGATGGAGATTAAGGAAGAAGAAGCACAACCTCCCATGCCCTTGGTAAACAATGAAGAAGAGATTGAATTGGAAGAAAGCTACCAAGATGAAGAGGTTGATATTGAAAAAACTTGCAAAGAGGTGGAAGTTGTCAGAGAAGAGCACAAGGGAGTAGAGCTTGCAAATTCGTTAGAAATACCTCCCCCTAAGTTGCCATCATCCTTCACAACATTCAAGTGGGTAAAATTCATATCCCTTAGCTTTCTAATTCCACTTGAATATGGGCTACTGGAGACGGATGGTCAACTTAGAGCTCTTTGTGGAATTAAGAGTAAGAGGAAGATGGTCAGTGGTAAGAATTATCCTGCAAGGTTCATTATGGTTGGAAGCTTTAAGTTTAAACGCGAAGGTTGGTGTAGAGCTCAATTAAATGGGTCTAGCAAGCTATTTGGATGTCTCAGTGAGAATTTAGACTGCGTACCACCCGGATGGAATCATAATGATCAACAAGAAAACGGGTGCAAAGGCAAGGTCTGGGACCCCAGAATTCATTCCAGCAATCAACACTCTTGGGGCCTTGTCACTTGCTTTAACTTACTTGAAGGCTTTCTGCGCCTAGTTTGGGATCTCGGAGGCCATTGGAATTATAAACATTGGTGGGGATTCAAGGATCAGTACAAGCACAAGCCACCATAACAAAGGACTCCCCAAATGTCTAACTTAAGGACTTTAACTAAAAGTGCTAGGTGGGAGACAACCCACCATGGTATGATCGTTCCTTTTTCAATTTTAATTTTATTTCGTTTTGTTTGTTTTCGAGTTTTATTTTATTTCATTGAACCTGGAATTACTCATAACATCCATATCATTTTGCATTCTGCATACTGCATATTAAAAAAAATAAAAAAAATAAAAAAAAAAGCACGCAAGTGACGCGGCAGCGTCGCTGACGCGTCCGCGTCATATGTGCCTCAAGGAAGAAAAGAGATTTTCCAGAGAGTCACGCGACAGCATGGCTGGAGGCGTGCCTTTAGCACAGATTGATCCACACGACCATGTCGATGACGCGTCCGCGTCATGTGGGAAAAACGCCTCCCACGCGTCAGCGTCACCCACGCGAACACGTGCCCTGAAAATCGACGTAAAAAGGGTGTTTGGCAGCAAGTTAGGCTGGAATGGGGCTGGAACGGTGCTAGAAGCACAAGCCTTACCACGCGAACACGTGCCCCACGTGTCCACGTCGTTTTGCAAATATGGCCATTCACGCGATCGCGTCAACCACGCGATCGCGTCACCTAAAAATTTGGCAAAAAGAGTTTTGAACAGAGAGTTGCGCGAACGCGAGGCTGCACTTGCGCCAATCGCACAAATTAGGTCATGCGATCGCGTGACCCACGCGGCCGCGTCACCTGACCTTATCGTGCACCACGCGACCGCGTCACTCACGCGTCCGCGTCGCCTGCGCCGCACAACTCATCTAAATCAGCGCCAATTATCTTCTCTTTTCTTTTCTAATCCTAATTTCTTCTATCTTTTCTTCTTTCTTTCTTACTTTATTTCTTTCACTTCTCATTCCTTTTCACCTTCATTCTATTTTACTTAATTTATTTGCATATTTCATTCATTGCATTTTAATTTAGTGCATATTTTTATTTTCTTTTCCAAATTTTTCCTTTAGTGTTGATTTTCTTATTTAACTGTTGCATCTTCTCTTGAATTATTTTGGGTGCTTAGTGACTTGTTTTATTCTGGTCAGGTAATATTATTTAAATCAATGCCAATCTTTTATACCTGTATTACTTTTGCATTGACATGAATTTATATTATCCCTCCTTACCCACACTCTCTTCCCTATTGTTGCAAGTTTTTGCACTCTTGATTTGCCATGTACTTCTACTGTTTTTTCACTTGCATGTTGTAGCTACCATGTAATTGAGACCCTCATTATTTGGCATTAACCCAACCATATTTTATTTTATCTTTATTTCTGGGTTACTGTTCTTCTTTTTCTCTTCTTTCAGGATGGCCACCGAAGACAGAAAAAGGGAGAAACTTCTAAAAGGGGAGACAAACAAGTCCATCTGCACAATCCTTGAAGAAAAGCATCAGTTGAAGCAATGCGTCCACTTGCACATCTTAGCATGCACCGAGGACGGTGCAATCTTTAAGTGTGGGGAGGTCGATACCGATCTCCAAGGGTTAGTTATTTTCTTCTCAACACCAATATTTTATTTTCCTTGTTAGTTGTTGCATTTCCATGTTTGATTGCATGGTTATTTGATTTTATGCATATTTTACCACTTGATTGAAGTAATATTTTCTTTTTCAAGAAACCTTTTAGAGCATTTCACTAATTTGAATAAAATTTAATGTTACACTTGTTTGAAGAAATATTATACTGGAACATGGTTTAGAGCTCGAACACACAAAACCTGTGAGATTTTTGAGCCTATTTGAATTGGTTGCATTTTACCAACCAATATTTTATTTTTGGTGTGTATTTTTCTCTCTAAATTTGTGATCTTTGTCTTGCTTAATTCTATATTTCCATTATTTGATGTATGCATACACTTACATGATTGAGGCCTTTGTTTCACTAAGCTTACATACCCATATGGCCTTAACCTTTCATTTCCTTTGCAACCCAATGTTGAGCCTATTATACCCCTTTGTTCTTTACTTTAGCACATCATTAACTCTAAGCGAAAGACAATAATGCCCTTAATTTGAATCCTTGGTTAGCTTAGACTAGTGAGAGTGCTTATGATTTAAGTATGGGAAAATTGGGTTTGAAAACATTTGGTTTGAGAATTGAGTACGTTAGAATTTTCTGAAAATGTGAAAAAAATGTTTAGGACATGATTCATGCATCTAATAATTTAATCATATGTATTGAGAAAAATAAAAGAAAAGAAAAAAAAAATATATATATATATAAAGTGAGAAAAAAAAAGAAAAAAAAAAGCAATTAAGCAAAAAGGGGACAAAATGCCCCAAAGTAAGTGGTGAAAGCAATGCATATGTACTGTACTTGAAATTAGAATGCATGAATATGTGGAAAACATGGTTAATGGATAGTTAGATGTGGTATTATGATTACATGGATTGTCTAAAGTTAGGTGGAAAGTTTAAGTTAATTAAGGATTCAGATTTTAGTCCACTTAGCCAAATACAATCCTACCTTGACCCTAACCCCATTACAACCCTTAAAAGACCTCTTGATATGTGTATCTGTGCATTAAATTTTTGTTGATTGTTAGATGAAGAGCAAGCCTTAGAAAGCAAGGTTAGTAGAGAATTGAGAGAATCAAAACCTTAAACACATGAGTGATTAGAGTGTATACACTTCAGGTGAGGGTTCGATGCTCAATTCCTTGTTCCCTGCTTTCATGAGCTATTTTCTTCTTGCAAGTCTATTTGTACTTCATTTTTGATGAGCGGATAATTTATACGCTTTTTGGCATTGTTTATAGTATGTTTTTAGTAGGATCTAGTTACTTTTAGGGATGTTTTTATTAGTTTTTATGTTAAATTCACATTTCTGGACTTTACTATGAGTTTGTGTGTTTTTCTGTGATTTCAGGTATTTTCTAACTGAAATTGAGGGACTTGAGCAAAAATCAGATTTAGAGGTTGAAGAAGGACTGCTGATGCTGTTGGATTCTGACCTCCCTGCATTCAAAGTGGATTTTCTGGAGCTACATAACTCAAAATGGCGCGCTTCCAATTGCGTTGCAAAGTAGACATCCAGGGCTATCCAGCAATATATAATAGTCCATACTTTGGCTGAGTTTAGACGACGCAAAAGGGCATTGAACGCCAGTTCTACGCTGCAGTCTGGAGTTGAATGCCAGAAACACGTTACAACCTGGCGTTGAACTCCAGAAAGAGCCTCTGCACGTGTAACATTCAAGCTCAACCCAAGTACACACCAAGTGGGCCCCGGAAGTGGATTTATGCATCAATTACTTACTTCTGTAAACCCTAGTAGCTAGTTTAGTATAAATAGGACTTTTTACTATTGTATTTTGATCTTATGATCTTTGGAAGATCCTGGATTGTATTTTTGATCCTGTGATCACGTTTTGGGGGCTGGCCTCTCAGCCATGCCTGAACCTTCATCACTTAAGTATCTTCAACGGTAGAGTTTCTACACTCCATAGATTAAGGTGTGGAGCTCTGCTATTCCTCATGAATTAATGCAAAGTACTACTGTTTTTCTATTCAATTCAACTTATTCCGCTTCTAAGATATTCATTCGCACTTCAATATGAATGTGATGAATGTTACAATCATCATCATTCCCCTACGAACGCGTGCCTGACAACCACTTCCGTTCCACCTTAGATTGAATGAATATCTCTTGGATCTCTTAATCAGAATCTTCGTGGTATAAGCTAGATTGATGGCGGCATTCATGAGAGTCCGGAAAGTCTAAACCTTGTCTATGGTATTCCGAGTAGGATTCAGGGATTGAATGACTGTGACGAGCTTCAAACTCGCGAGTGCTGGGCGTAGTGACAGACGCAAAAGGAGGGTGAATCCTATTCCAGTATGATCGAGAATCTCAGATGATTAGCCATGCTGTGACAGAGCATTTGGACCTTTTTCACAAGAGGATGGGATGTAGCCATTGACAACGGTGATGCCCTTACATAAAGCTTGCCATGGAAAGGAGTAAGACTGATTGGATGAAGACAGCAGGAAAGCAGAAGTTCAGAAGAACGAAAGCATCTCTATACGCTTATCTGAAATTCTCACCAATGAATTACATAAGTGTTTCTATCTTTATTTTCTATTTATTTATTATTTATTTTCGAAAACTCCATAACTATTTGATATCCGTCTGACTGAGATTTACAAGGTGACCATAGCTTGCTTCATACCAACAATCTCCGTGGGATCGACCCTTACTCACGTAAGGTTTTATTACTTGGACGACCCAGTGCACTTGCTGGTTAGTTGTGCGAAGTTGTGAAGTTATGTTTGGACCATGGTTCTGTGCACCAGTTGTTGGCGCCATTGCCAGGGAAAGAACGAACAAATAATTTTACAACCTAATCTGAGTAGCAATTTCGCATGTACCAATTTTCATGATTTGAATTAGTGAAATCCAGTTCATATTTCTTCTTGAAGGATTTGTTTACTTTTAACTAAGTAGGTAGAAACATTTTGCATGTAGTTGCATTCATATAGATAGGTTGCATTTCATATTAATCTACCATTCCTCTTCATCTTTATAGCTTCTCTTGAGCTTAGCATGAGGACATGCTATAGTTTAAGTGTGGGAAGGTTGATAAACCACTATTTTATGGTTTATCTTGTGCTCAATTGAGTGGTTTTTATCAACTCTTTACCCACTTATTCATACTATTTGCATGGGTTTACATTTGCCTTCCTAGTTATGTGCTTTGATTGAAAACATGCTTCTTTGGCCTTAAGTTCCCTATGTTTAAATCCTCTCTTATTACCATTAGATGCCTTGATATGTGTGTTAAGTGATTTCAGAGATTACAGGGCAGGAATGGCTCAGAGGATGGAAAGGAAGCATGCAAAAGTGGAAGGAATACAAGAAGTTGGAGAAATTGCTAAGCTGTCCAGCCTGACCTCTTCGCACTCAAACGGCTATAACTTTAGCTACAGAAGTCCAAACGATGCGATTTTAGTTGCGTTGGAAAGCTAACATCCGGGGCTTCGATTTGATATATAATATGCCATAGTTACCCTGGCGCTAGGTGACACGAACACGCGCTCCACGCGGACACATCGCAGTTCCGAAAATCAGCGTGGCAGTTTTCTTCTCCAGCGATTTCTGGGCTCTTTTCGACCCAGTTTTCGACCCAGAAAACACAGATTAGAGGCTATAAAGTGAGAGAATCTATTCATTCATGATAACAAGCTCACAATACACAATTTTAGGATTTAAATGTAGTTTTTAGAGAGAGAGGTTCTCTCCTCTCTCTTAGGATTAGGATTTAGGATTTCTTTGCTTTCAGGATTGTTTCTTTTTATCAGGTTCAATGTTTCTTTTATTTATTTTCAATTTAATTTATGAACTCTTCCATGTTACATATGATTCTCTTAATTAATGTTATTTGAGGTATTTCAGTTTATGATTGTTTTATTTATGCTATGAATGCTTTCGATTTATCCAAATTATTTTCATTCGAGTAGATTCTCTTCCCTTTTGGCTTTGGTTAAGTAATTAGTAATACTTGAGCTGTCAAATAAAGCAGTGGTTGAAATAAAACAATTGACTAGGAATTGACTAGGACCTGAGGATTAAGCTAATTAATCCACTTGATTTACCTTTATAGTTAGAGGTTAACAAAGTGGGATTAAAATCTAATTCTCATCACAATTGATAAGGATAAGACTTTCAATTCTAATACCTTGCCAAGAGTTTATTTTATTATTACTATTCTATTTTTCTTATCATTTAAGATACTGGTTCCTTACTTTCAAAACCCCCAATTTACAAGACTCATAATCAATAATAAGAACATACTTCCCTGCAATTCCTTGAGAAGACGACCCGAGGTTTAAATACTCGGTTATCAATTTTAAAGGGGTTTGTTACTTGTGATAACCAAAACTTTTGTAAGAAAGGTTGATTGCTTGGTTTAGTAACTATACTTGCAATGAGAGTTTACTATAACTTCTAAACCATCAATCTTCAGTTCTTCAGTCCTCAATCCGAAATCTGGAGGTACAAGTTGGTCAGCTGAGCAAGAGAATCCCTGAGACTCCTCCTAACACTCTCCCAAGTAACACTGAAGTTAACCCGAGGGAAGAGTGCAAGGCCATCGCTGTAGAAGTTGAGGCCGAATCTGAAGGGGATGCTCTGGCATTGAACGCCAGTAAGGAAGTCCTTACTAGGCATTCAACGCCTAAAGAGGAGCCATTACTGGCATTGAACGCCAGTAAGGGAATCCTTACTGGGCGTTCAACGCCCAAAGAAGAGACCATAGAAGTTCCATTGAATGCCTTGTTGCAAATTATGGATTATGAAGATCACTCCTCCTCTGATGAGGAAGAGGAAACTAGGGAAGAGCAAGTTGCTCGTTACCTAGGAGTCCTGATAAAGCTAAATGCCAAGTTATTTAGAATAGAGACATTGGAGGAAGAACCTCCAGTGCTCACCAAGGAACTCAATGCCTTGGTTCAAAAGAAACTTCCTTAGAAGCTGCCAAATCCCAGACACTTTGTGATTCCTTACACCATAGGCACCATTACCTTTGAAAAGGCTTTGTGTGACCTAGGTTCAAGCATAAACCTTATGCCACTCTCTGTAATAGAGAGGCTAGGAATCTTTGAGGTACAAGCTGAAAGAATCTCACTAGAGAAGACAGACAAGTCAATGAAAAGGGCATATAGTCTGGTAGAGGATGTTCTAGTAAAGGTTGAAAACTTTTACGTCCCTGCAGATTTTATAATCTTGTACACTGGGGAAGAAGAGGATGAATCCATCATCCTTGGAAGACCCTTCCTAGCCACTGCCAATGCCATCATTGATGTAGCAAAGGAAGAGCTGATTCTACAGTTATGGGAGGACCACATCTTGTTCAAGATGCCTAGCCCCAACTCTCCCTCTGACAGAAAAGAGATAGTTGTGCAACACTTAGTGTTCCAACCCTCTCTCAGTGTAAAGCTATACAGAGCCCCCAGACACCAACTCTAAGTTTGGTGTTGGGTGGCCATCATCAAGCACTAAGAACACTGGTACTAAGAAGAAAGTATCTAAAGGTAGGAGGGACAAGAAGATCCCTACTGAAGGCCTCTCACCTAGCATGAGAGTTGTCTTCACTGACAACCCAGTCATTCCATATACTGTGAACAAGATCCTATCTCTAGAGCATGTGGAGCTCATCCATGAGAGTACAGGCAAGAAGTTCACTGTAAGGGGTGAAATTCTGAGCGACTATCATCTCTGTAAGGAGCTAACTGTCAAGCTAGTGACGTTAAAGAAGCGCTTGTTGGGAGGTAACCCAACCATAAATAGTTATTTTTCTGTTTTTCTTTAAATTTATTTTACATAATGATTTCTTTAGGTTTGTGATCATGTGCGGTAGTTAGAACTAAAACAGTGACAGTCAAAACTGGAAACAGAACACCCTGGAGTAGGTCCCTTGCTGGCATTGAACGCCAGACAAGGAAGAAAGCTGCCGTTGAACGGCACACATGGTATCCCTAATGAGTGTTTGGTGCACGAATCACCACACTTTTGTACAGTTGTATCAGCAAGTGCACTGGGTCGTCCAAGTAATACCTGAGCGAGTCAGGGTCGATCCCACGAGGATTGCGGCTTGAAGCAAGCTATGGTTATCTTGCAGGTCTTAGTCAGGCGGATAGAAGAGCTGGCTATTCGTAATTTGTATCTGTGAATTTGGAATGTGAACAGGAATGGGAATATGGTTAAGGATTAGAGTTGCTTTGTCTTTCTGAATTAACTCAGGTATTACTATCTTCTTTGCTTGTGAGTGATTTCTTCTATGGCAGGCTGTATATGATCAACACCTTTATTGAGAGGTCGTCAATACTCCTCCAGATCTGAACCCCAAGGTTAGTGTGGATCTATTCTGATTGAGGGTGAAGCTCATACAGTCCATTCTCCTTAATGATCCTACTCAAAACGCCACAGACAAGGTCGGATCTTCCGGATCAGAGAATGCTGCATCTTTGGGTTCTAGCCTCTACCACAGAGACCCTAATCTCCCCGTAAATCGACTAAACTGGTGTCTCGAGAAGACCCCAACGAAGTTATGGATTAGCCATCTGAGAGATGTATAAACAAGCTAGCGGTTCAATGCTTTCCACTGAAGTATTCGCACGAACCCAAGTAGACACGGGTGTTTGTCAGGCACGATGTCTTAGTATGATGAATAGAGCTGCTTGTCACTAGTCATCCTATTCACCATGTTGAAGAACGAATATACATCTTATAATTAAATCAAACACGGATCGAAGAGACACAGTAATACTTTTATTAATTCATAGAACTCAGCAGGGCTCCTCCCCTCAACCTAGGAGGTTTAAAAACTCATACTGAAAGGAAATAGAATGTAAAACTCGAATATGGTGTAAAATTTAGATGTCCTCTCCCTGGAAGAATGTAAAATAACTCTTAAATACTAAACAGATGACTAGTAAGGGTGAACAGTCTATTTAGTGCTAAAATCAACTTCTGGGGCCGACTTGGTGAGTGTTTGGGCTGAGCTTTGATGAGATCCACATGTTGAGGCCTCTAGGGCAATGAACGCTGGCTAGGGGATCCTTTCTGGGCGTTTGGACGCTGGTCTCTACTCTTTGGGCGCATGATGCTTGGAACGGGGTAGGAGGCTGGCGTTTGATGCCAGTTTTGGGCCTTTAAATCTGAAGAAAAGTATAGACTATTACACATTGCTGGAAAGATCTGGAAGTCAGCTTTCCATAGCCTTTGAGAACGCTCTATTTGGACATCTGTAGCCCCATAAAAGCTCTTTCGAGTGCAAGAAGGTCAGATTCGGACAGCATCTGCGGTGCTTTCTCTGTCTCTAAATCAGACTTTTGCTCCAGCTTGTCAATTTTAGCCAGAAAATACCTGAAATTGAACAAAAACACACAAAATCAAAGTAGAAATAAAAAAATGTGGATTTAACACTAAAACATATAAAAACTTAATAAAAACTAAACAAAACATATTAAAAACTATATGAAAATGATGCCAAAAAGCGTATAAAATATCCGCTCATCACAACACCAAACTTAAACTGTTGCTTATCCCCTAGCAACTAAAAACACAATAAGATAAAAAGAAAATTAAGATACAATAAAGTTCAGAGTTTTCAATGAAGCTCAGTTTCAATTAGATGAGCGGGACTTACTAGCTTTTTACTTCTGGATAGTTTTAGCATCTCACTATCCATTGAAACTCATAGATGTTGGCATCCTTAGGAACTTAGAATCCAGATGATATTATTAACTCTCCTAGTTTAGTTCTTTTTAATTCTTGAACACAAATTTTAGAGACTTGGCCATGATCTTAAGCACTTTGTTTTCAAGTATTACCACCGGATACATAAATGCCACAGACACTTTAACTGGGTGAACCCTTTTGGATTGTGATTCAGCTTTGTTAGAATCCCCAGATAGAGGTGTCTAGAGTTATTAAGCACACTCTTTTTTCTTGGATCACAACTTTAACTGCTCAGTCTCAAGCTTTTCACTTGACACCTTCACGCCACAAGCACATTGTTAGGGATAGCTTGGTTGAGCTGCTTAGGCCATGATTTTATTCCTTTCGGCCCTCCTATCCACTGATGCTCGAAGCCATGGATCCTTTTACCTTTGCCTTTTGGTTTAAAGGGTTATTGGCTTTTTCTGCATGCTTTTTTTTTTTTGCTGCTTTTTCTTGCTTCAAGAATCAATTTTTGGATTTTTCAAATTACTAATAATACTTCACTTTCATCATCATTCTTTCAAGAGCCAACATTCTAAAATTCTAACTTCAAATATGTACTGTTTATTCATACATTCAGAAAACAAAAGCAATGCCACCACATCAAAATGATTAAACTATTTTTATTATAAACTTGAAAATCATGTATCTCTCAATTCTTTTCAATAAAAATTTTCTTTTAAGCAAGGTGAGAGATATATGGGACATTTTACAGCTATAAAACATAAATGCAAATGATCATGCAACAAGAATAAGAGAACAAACAAAACATAATAGAAAACAGAAAAAAATAACAGGAAAGGGAGATAAAGAGAACGAATCCACCTTTAATGGTGGCGGCTAGTACTCCTCCTTGAGGATCCTATGTGATGCTTGATCTCTTCAATGTCACTCCTTTGCTTTTGTTGTTCTTCCCTCATAGCCCTTTGATCTTCCCTAATGGCTCTTTGATCTTCTCTGATTTCATTGAGGGTGGTGGAATGCTCTTGATGCTCCATCCTCAATTGCTTCAATGTTAGTGCTTAGTTCTCCAAGAGAAGTCTGCCATTGATCTCAATAGCTTTGAGGAGGAAAATACATCCCTTGAGGTATCTCAGGGATTTCATACTGAGGCGGCTGCACAGGCTCTTGTGTATACTCTCTAGTTTGCTCCATCCTTTTTTTAGTGATGGGCTTGTCCTCCCCAATGGAGATGTTTCCATTTATGACAATTCCAGCTGAATTGCATAGATGACAGATGAGGTATGGGAATGCCAATCTTGAATTGGTAGAAGGCTTCTCAGCTATCTTGTACAATTTTTGAGGAATCACCTCATGTACTTCCACCTCACTTCCAGTCATGATGCAATGGATGATGATAGCTCTGTTAACAGTCACTTCTGACCGATTGCTAGTGAGGATGATGGAATGTTGGATGAATTCCAACCATCCTCTAGCCATGGGCTTTAGGTCAAGCCTTGGGAATCCCTTTTCCATTGTGCTCCGTCTACACATATGTCTAAAAGTACTTGATCCAATCTCTGATCAAAGTTGACTCTCCTAGTGTAAAGATGTAGGTCACCTTGCATTAAATGCAGGTTGAACGCCAATCTCACACTTTTCGAGCTGAAATATAAGATTCTCCCTCGGACCATGGTTCTCCAATTCCTTGGATTTGGGTTCACACTAGTGTCATGGTTTTTAGTAACCCATGCATTAGCATAGAACTCTTGCATCATTAGAATCCCAACATCTTGAATGGGGTTAGTTAGAACTTCCCAACCTCTTCTCCGGATCTCTCTTTGGATTTTTGGATACTCATTCTTCTTGAGCTTGAAAGGGACCTCAGGGATCACTTTCTTCTCAGCCACTACTTCATAGAAGTGGTCTTGATGAGCTTTGGTGATGAATCTCTCCATCTCCCAAGATTCAGAGGAGGTGGCTATTGCCTTTCCTTTCCTCTTTCTAGAGGATTCCCCAACCTTGGGTGCCATGAATGGTAATGGAAAGAAAAAAGCTATGCTTTTCCAACACCAAACTTAAAACTTTGCTCGTCCTCAAGCAAAAATAAAGAGAAGAATTGAGTAGAAGAAGAAGAAAATAGAAGAAGATAGAGGGAGAGAGAGGGCTCGGCCTGTGGGGCTTATGAGTGTATGAGAGGTGTGTGTATGAAGGATGATGAAGGGGGGTATTTATAGGAGTGGCTTAGGGTTAGGTTCGGCCATGGGTGTGGTTTTGGGTGGAAAAGTTGATTTTGAATTGGGTGGGGGTTGGTGAGAGTTATGATGGTTGTGGGGAAGTGATATTGATGTGATTGGGCTAGGATTTTTAGGGAAGTGTGTATGGGGTAGTGTGAAAGTAAGTGGGGTAGGTGAATATGATGTGGGACCCACTAGTCCTGAGAGGCTAGAAATTTAAGAATCCCTGCCTTTTGCACTGGCGTTTGAATGCCCAGGGGCTGCTCCCTGGCTGGTGTTCAACACCAGCAATGCTGCGCATTTGGGGTGTTAGACGCCCAGCCAGAGCTCCCTGGCTAGCGTTCAAATTTTAATAACACTCCATCCAGAGTGTTCTGTTTTCACTGCTTTGACATTTCTATCTCTGTTCTGACTGATGCATGTGATCATTACCCTAAAAATAACTAAAAGAAAAATAAAATTAAAGAAAATAATTAATTAAGGTTGGGTTGCCTCCCAACAAGCACTCCTTTATCATCACTAGCTTGACGGTTAGCTCCTTACAGAGGTAAGTATGGGGTAAGATTTTTGCCCCTTACAGTGAACTTTCTTCCTATCTTTTCATGAATGAGCTCCACATGCTCTAAAGACAGGACATGACTCACTGTATGCGCCATGACTGGTTTCTTAGTGAAGACAACTCTCATGCCAGGTGAGAGGCCTTCAGTTGAGACTTTCTTGTCCCTCCAGCCTTTAGGTACTTTCTTCTTAGTACCTTTATGCTTAGAGCTTGTTGATGGCTACCCAGCACCAAACTTAGAATTGATGTTTGGGGGCTCAGTGAAGCTCTGCAGAGAAAGAGAGGGTTGGAACACTAGGTGTTGCATAGTTATCTCTCTTTTAGAGGGAGAGGGATGATGCATCTTGAACAAGATGTGGTCCTCCTCTAGTTGTAGAGTCAGTTTTCCCTTAGCCACATCAATGATAGCATTGGCAGTGGGTAGGAAAGGTCTTTCAAGGATGATAGAGTCATCTTCATCCTCTCCAATATCCAGGACTATGAAGTTTGCAGGGATGTAGTAGTTTTCAACCATTACCAAGACATTCTCTACTAAGCCATATGGCTTCTTCATGGTCTTGTCTGTAATCTCTAATGAGATGTTTTCAGCTTGTACCTCAAGGATTCCCAGCTTTTCCATTACAGAGAGTGGCATGAGGTTGATGCTTGACCCTAGGTCACACAGAGCCTTGTCAAAGCTCATAGTGCCTATAGTGCAAGGAATCAGAAAGCGTCTAGGATCTGGAAGCTATTGAGGTAGCTTCTGCTGAACCAAAGCATGGAGTTCTTTGGAAAGCAGTGGAGGTTCTTCCTCCAGAGTCTTTGTACCAAATAACTTGGCATTCAGCTTCATAAGAGCTCCTAGGTACCAAGCAACTTGCTCTTTCCTAGTGTCTTCATCTTCATCAGAGGATGAGTGTTCATCAGAACTTATGCACTGCAGAAGTGCATTCAAAGGAACCTCTATGGTCTTTATGGGAACCTTAGCTTCCTTCGGTTCTTGGATAGGGGTTTCTTGAGTGGGAATCAAGCACTTAGGAGGTGTGCTTCCACTGGCATTCAACGCTAGCTCTGTTGGCTCCTTGGGCGTTAAACGCCCATGCTGTGCACCCTCACTGGCGTTAAATGCCAGTCTCTCTGTCATTTTGGGCATTAAACGCCCAGCAGGGGTATCCTTGCTGGCATTCAATGCCAGCTTCCCTGGTTGGTTGGGCATTGAACGCCCAGTGAGGGGTTCCTCACTGGAGTTTAGCGCTAGAGTTCCTGTATGTTTGGGTGTTGAACACTCTGCCAGTACTCCCTGGCTGGCGTTTAATGCCAGCTCTGCTGCTAGGATGGGCATTGAATGCCCAGTGAGGGGTTCCTCACTAGCGTTCAGTGCCAGGCTTGTTGCCATTGTGGGCGTTGAACGCCCAGTGAAACCTTATTCACTGGTGTTCAATGCCTTCCCAATTTATCCAGATTCGGCCTCTACCTCTGTGGTAATGGCCTTGCACTCTTATCTTGGTTTTAGTTTAGTATTACTAGGAAGAGTGTCAGAAGGAGTCTCAGGGATCCTCTTGCTCAGTTGAGCAACTTGTACATCCAGATTTCTAATGGAGAACCTTGTTTCATTCATGAAACTTTGGGTGGTCTTAGAGAGGTTGGAAACCAGAGTGACTAAGTTAGAAAGGTTTTGCTTAGAGGTTTCCATATTCCCTTGAGAAGATGGGAATGATGGTCTATTGTTGAACCTATTTTGGTTCCTTCCACCTTGATTATTATTGAAGCCTTGCTGAGGCTTCTGTTCATCCTTCCATGAAAGGTTAGGATGTTTCCTCCATGAAGGGTTGTAGGTGTTTCCATAGGGTTCTCCCATGTAATTCACCTTCTCCATGGTAGGTTAATCAGGATCATAAGCTTCTACTTCAGAAGAAGCTTCCTAAGTAGTGCCAGCTACAGTTTGTATTCGAGTCAGATGCTGGGAGATCATATTGACCTGTTGGGTCAAGATCTTGTTTTGAGCCAATATGACATCTAGAGTATCAACTTCTAGAACTCCTTTCTTCTAAGAGACTCCATGATTTACAGAATTTCTCTCATAAGTGTACATGAATTGGTTGTTTACAACCATCTCAATGAGTTCTCTTGCTTTTACACGCATTTTCTTCAAGTAGAGTGATCCACGTGCAGAACTATCTAATGAAATCTTTGATATCGTAGATAGACCATAATAGAACACGCCTATGATAGACCATTCTGAAAGCATGTTAGGAGGACATCTCCTGATCAATTGCTTGTATCTTTCCCAAGCTTCATAGCGGGATTCACTTTCTCTTTGTTTGAAGGTTTAAATATCCATTATAATTTTGCTCATCCTTTGAGGAGGAAAGAATTTAGCTAGAAAAGCATTAACCAGCTTTTTCAAAGAGTCTAAGCTCTCCTTTGGTTGAGAATCTAACCATGTTTTAGCTTTGTCTCTTACAGCAAAGGGAAAGAGCATAGGCTTATAGACCTTAGAGCTTACTCCATTAGTCTTGACTGTGTCATAGATTAGCAAGAATTCAGCTAAGAACTGATGTGGATCTTCCATTGGAAGTCCATGGAACTTGCAATTTTATTGCAGAAGAGAGACTAACTGAGGCTTAAGCTCAAAATTGTTAGCTCTAATGGCAGGTACAGAGATGCTTCTGACATATAAGTCAGAGGTAGGCATGGTGTAGTCACCAAGAACCTTTCTTGCTTCCTCTTGAGGTTCGGCCATGTCTTCTATTTCTTGTTCAAATTTTTCGAAGAGGTTTTTTCCGGAGTGTTGTGCTTTAGCTTGTTGCAAACGCTTCCTTAGAGTTTTCTCAGGTTTAGGATTAGAATTAAAGTGAGGTTCTTTATTCCTATTCCTGGTCATAAACAAGAAAAGAAGAAAAGAAAGAAAGGAAGCTTTTATGCCAAAGGGCAGAGAACTCCTAGTGAGATGTGAAGAAAGAAGAGGAAGATAGAAAAGTGAAGATGGAAGATGAGAGAAAAGAAGAGTTCGAATAATATAAATAGAGATGAGAAGAATTAGAAATAGAGAAGATAAATAAGAATTAAAATATTTTTGTTTTTATTTTATTTGTTTATTAATTTTCGAAAATTAAGGTTAATAAATTAAAAAGAATTGAAATTAGTTAGTGAATTTTTGAAAATAGAAGAGAGAGAAGAAGAAAAAAGTTTTCAAAAATTAAAAGAGAGAAGAGTTAGTTAGGAAGTTTCGAAAAAGAAGAAAGAGATATAAGTAATTCATTAAGAAAGATTTGAAAATAAGATAAGATATAAGTTAAGAAAAGATTCGAATTTAAAATTTGAAACTAGAAAAGATAAGATAAGAAACAAAAAATATTTGAAAAAGAAGAAAGATAAGATTTGAATTTAAAAATTTGAAATTAAAAAAGATAAGATGAGAAACTAAAAAGATTTGAAAAATATTTAATTTTAAAGTTTGAAATTTAAAATCTTGAAATTTTAAATTTTGAAAATTGAAGTTTGAATTCTTAAATTTTAAATTTGAAAAAGATAAGATAAGATTTTGAAAAAGATAAGATTTTTTGAAAGGATTTGATTTTGAAAATATTTGAATTTTGATTTTTAAAACTAAGATAAGATAAGATAAAAATTTAAAATTGAAATCTGAATTTTTAATGAAAATTTCAAAAATTAAGTTAATTTTTAAAATGGAAAAGATATTTTTTTATTTTTGAATTTAATGAGGAGAGAGAAAAACAAGTAAAAGACACAAAACTTAGAATTTTTAGATCTATCACCCCTAGTTTTCGAAAATTTGAAGAAAAAACACAAAGGGACACCAAACTTAAAAATTTTAAGATCAAAACAAAAAGAAAGCACAAGAACACTTTGAAGATTAAGAAGAACACAAAGAACAAGACTCAAAAACTCAAAGAACACAAGAAGATGTAAAAGAACACCAAACTTAAAACTTTTTAAAACCAAACATAAAATTTTCGAAAATCTAAAAGAAAACCAAAAGAAAACACCAAAATTAAAGATTTGACACAAGCCTTAACCAAAGAAACTATTTTTGAAAATTTTTTTGAAAGAAAGACTCATAAAAATCGAAAAACACAACAAGAACAAAAACAAATGACTCAAACTGAGAACAAAGATTAACAAAGAAAATAAAAATTTTTGAAAAATATTTTTTATTTTTATTCGAAAATAGAGAAGAAGAAAATAAAAATAAAAGACTCAAACAAAAATAAAGATTACCTGATCTAGGAAACAAGATAATCTCTCAGTTGTCCAAACTCGAACGATCCCCGGAAACAGCGCCAAAAACTTGGAGCACGAATCCCCACACTTTCGTACAGCTGTACCAGCAAGTGCACTAGGTTATCCAAGTAATGCCTGAGCGAGTCAGGGTCGATCCCATGAGGATTGTGGCTTGAAACAAGATATGGTTATCTTGCAGGTCTTATCAGGCGGATAGAAGAACTGGCTATTCATAATTTGTATTTATGAATTTGGAATGTGAACAGGAATAGGAATTTAATTAAGGATTGGAGTTGCTTTGTCTTCCTGAATTAACTCTAGTATTACTGTCTTCTTTGCTTGTGAGTAATTTCTTCTATGGAAGGCTGTATGTGATCAACGCCCTTATTGAGAGGTCATCAATACTCCTCCATATCTGAACCCCAGGGTTAGTGTGGATCCATTCTGATTAAGGGTGAAGCTCGTATAGTCCATTCTCCTTAATGATCCTTCTCAGAGAATACTGCATCTTTGGGTTCTAGCCTCTACCACAGAGACCCTAATCTCCCCATAAATTGGCTGAACTGGTATCTCGAGAAGTCCCCAACAAAGTCGTGGATTAGCCATCTAAGAGATGTATAATCAAACTGGCGGTTCAATGCTTTCCACTGAAGTATTCGCACGAACCCAAGTAGACACGGATGTTTGTCTGGCAAGCTGTCTTAGTATGATGAATAGAGCTGATTGTCACTGGTCATCCTATTCACCATGTTGAAGAACGAATATACATCTTAGAATTAAATCAAACACGGATCGAAGAGACACAGTAATACTTTTATTAATTCATAGAACTCAGCAGGGCTCCTCCCCTCAACCTATGAGGTTTAGAAACTCATACTGAAAGGAAATACAATGTAAAGCTTGAATATGGTGTAAAATCTAGATGTCCTCCCCCTCGGAGAATGTAAAATAACTCTTAAATACTAAACAAATTTCTAGTGAGAGTTAAACAATCTATTTAGTGCTAAAATCCTCATCTGGGGCCCACTTGGTGAGTGTTTGGGCTGAGCTTTGATGAGATCCACATGCTATGAGGCCTTTAGGGCATTGAACACTGGCTAGGGGGTCCTCTCTGGGCGTTTGGACGCTGGTCTTTACTCTTTGGGCGCTGGACGCTTGGAAGGGGGCAGGAGGCTGGCGTTGGACGCCAGTTTTGGGCCTTCTAATCTGAAGCAAAGTATAAGCTTTTAAACATTGCTGGAAAGCTCTGGAAGTCAGCTTTCTATAGTCGTTGAGAACATTCTATTTGGATTTCTATAGCTCCAGAAAAGCTCTTCTGAGTGCAAGGAGGTCAGATCCGGACAGCATCTGCAGTGCTTTCTCTGTCTCTGAATCATACTTTTGCTCCAACTTCTCAATTTCAGCCAGAAAATATCTAAAATTGTACAAAAACACACAAACTCAAAGTAGAATCCAAAAAATGTGAATTTAACACTAAAAATATAAAAAATAAATAAAAACTAAATAAAACATACTAAAAATAATATGAAAATGATGCCAAAAAGTGCATAAAATATCCGCTAATCAGCGGTCAACGCGAATAATGAGCACTATTGCTGGCATTGAATGCCAGCCAGGAAGCATGAAGCTGGTGTTAGGCAGAGGCTGGGCATTCAACACCCCAAAGGAGGTAGAGACTTGGCGTTGAACGCCAGGAAGGAGGTCCCCTATGGGCATCCAATGCCCTATGAGGAGCATGAAGCTAGCGTTGAACGCTAGCTAGGAGCAGGAGCTAGTGGTGTGCGAATCCCCACGCTTCATACAACTGAACCAGCAACTGCACTGGGTCATCCAAGTAATACCTGAGCGAGTCAGGGTCGATCCCACGAGGATTGTGGTTTGAAGCAAGCTATGGTTATCTTGCAGGTCTTAGTCAGGCAGATAGAAGAGTTGGTTTGATTTGGAAGATGAAATTACAAGGTTTGATTATAAGAATAAGAAGATAGTTGACACTTGGAGTTGCTTTGTCCTTCTGGATTAACTTTGGTCTTATTGTCCTCTTCAATTGTGAATAATTTCTTCTATGGCAGGCTGTATGTGATCAACGCCGCACGGCCGCAGTCGCCAATCTTCTCTAGATCAGTACCCTAGGGTTAGTGCAAATCCATTCTGATTGAGGGTGAAGCTCTTGCAGTCCATTCTCTTTAATGATCCTACTCAAAACGCCATAGATAAGGTCGAATCTTCCGGATCAGAGAATGTTGCGCCTTTGGGTTTTAGCATTTACCACAGTGACCCTAATCTCCCCATACTTTGGCTGAACTGGTGTCTCGAGAAGTCCCCAACGAAGTCATGGATTAGCCGTCTAAAAGATGTATAATCAAGTTGGCGATTTGATAATTTCCAGTCACGTATTCACACGAACCCAAGAAGACATGGGTGGTTGTCAGGCACGTGGTCTTAGTATGAAGAACGAAGTTGATTGTCACGGATTATCCCATTCATCATGTTGAAGAACGAGTATACATCTTAGAATTGAATCAAACACGGATTGAAGAGAAACAGTAGTACTTTTATTATTCCATAAAACTCAGCAGGGCTCCTCCCTTCAAACTAGGAGGTTTAGAAACTCATACTAAGCTAATTACTAAGGATTACATAAGAAAGAGTAAAACAGTCTTTTAGTGCTAAAATCCACTTCTGGTGCCCACTTGGTGAATGTTTGGGCTGAGCTTTAATGAGATCCACGTGCTAGGAGGCCTATAAGGTGTTGGACTCTGGCTAGGGGGTCCTCTCTGGGCGTTTGGACGATGGTCTCTTCCTTTGGACACTGGACGCCTGGAATGGGTAGGAGGCTGGCGTTGGACAACTGTTTTGGGCCTTCTATTCTGATGCAAGGTATGGACTATTATACGTTGATGGAAAGCTCTGTAGTTAGCTTTCCATAGCTGTTGAGAATGCTCTAGTTGGACTTCTTTAGCTCCAGAAAAGCTCTTTCGAGTGCAAGGAGGTCAGATCCGGACAGCATCTGCAGTGCTTTCTCTGTCTCTGTATCAAACTTTTGCTCCAGCTCCACAATTTCAGCCAGAAAATACCTGAAATTGTACAAAAACACACAAACTTATAGTAGAATCCAAAGATGTGAATTTAACATTAAAACCTATGAAAACTTAATAAAACATAGACAAAACATACTAAAAACTATATGAAAACAGTGCCAAAAAGCGTATAAAATATCCGCTCATCACAACACCAAACTTAAACTGTTGCTTGTCCCCAAGCAAGTAAAAACAAAATAGGATGAAAAGAAGAGCAAGATACAATAAAGTTTAGAGTTTTCAATGAAGCTCAGTTTCAATTAGATGAACGGGACTCAGTAATTTTTTTCTTCTGAATAGTTTTGGCATCTCACTATCCATTGAAACTCAGAAGTGTTGGCATCTTTAGGAACTTAGAATTCAGGTGATATTATTGACTCTCCTAGTTTAGCTCTTTTTGATTCTTGAACACAGCTTTTTAGAGCCTTGGCTGTGGCCCTAAGCATTTTGTTTTCTAGTATTACCATCGGATACATAAATGCCACGGACACTTTAACTGGGTGAACCTTTTCGGATTGTGATTCAGCTTTGCTAAAATCCCCAGATAGAGGTGTCCAGAGTTCTTAAGCACACTCTTTTTGCTTTGGATTACGACTTTAACTACTCAATGTCAAACTTTTCACTTGACACCTTCACACCACAGGCACATGGTTAGGGACAGCTTGGTTGAGCCACTTAGGCCAGGATTTCATTTCCTTTAGGCCCTCCTAACCATTGATTCTCAAAGCCTTAGATCCTTTACCATTGCCTTTTGGTTTAAAGGGTTATTGGGTTTTTCTGCTTTGCTTTTTTTTTGCTGCTTTTTCTTGCTTCAAGAATCAATTTTTGGATCTTTCAAATTACCAATAATATTTCACTTTCATCATCATTCTTTCAAGAGCCAACATTCTTAATTTCAATTTCAAATATGCACTGCTCATTCATACATTCAGAAAACAAAAGCAATGCCACCACATCAAGATAATTGAACTATTCTTTATTGTAGAACTCGAAAAGTATGCATCTTTAATTCTTCTAAAAAAAATAACTATTTTATTCATGTTTAATGATGATAAGGGGAATATTTTAGAACTGATTGGAAAATAAAAATTAATTACTACTAATGCTTATGTAATTCTAAAAATTAAAAGACATAAAATAAAATAAAAACTTAAATACTACTAGTGATCTTGTAACTCTAAATTAGGATGGAAATACGTGAAACAGGCATTGGAATAATAACAGGGTTAAAATTCAACAACCTTCAACTTGAGGGGCACTGGGCTCTTTAGTTTGAGGGGCGTTGAGATCTTTAGGGGAGAGCTTCTGGCGCTTCAACTCCTCCATCTCACGCCCCTGTGATACGATAATTATCATCGATCTAGAATTTCTCTTATAGAATAAGAACTTCGTTGTAAGCATAGCTCCAAACTAATAAACAACTCTCACATCAAATTTAAATTGATTTTGTCATAAGTACAAACCCCAATGAAAATTAATCGAAGTATTGAAACCTCGGGTCGTCTCACAAGAAATTGCAATGAAGTGGTCAATTATTGGCTATGAAAGAACAAGGGGTTTGGTTTATAAAAGGGCAAGGAAATAAATGACAAGAAAAGTAACCAAAAAGAAAGCAAATGATGAGAACTAATAAAATAAAGGAAAAGAATTCTTGGCTAAGACATGGGAAATTGAGATCACCATCCTTGTCAACAAACCATATATTGACAATCATGAGGAACCAAACTCATTAAGTCTACTTCCAAAAGCCTTAAGTACGTCAAATGGCTTGATCAACATCAATCCATAAGTCCTAACCTAGCTACCAATTAGCTTAGTAGTAGGCTAGAGTCAATGGTTATCAAATTGACCACTAAGGGTTCTCAAATCACCAATTCAATGTGATCCAATAACTCAAGGTCACTCAATTCCCTTAGCCTAGGCCAAGAATAAAGAAAACTACTCAAAAACTAGAGAAAAAATTTCATCAAACATCTAGAGTGCTATAAAAGTAAATATCATAAATTGCAAGAATTAATAACAACCATAACCAACAAGAACAAGAAATCAATATTAACAACTCAAATTAACAATAAAAGAACATCAAACATCAAATTTCATTAGATGTAAACCAAATCCAAATCCAACATGAGCATTCATAAACATAAAAAAAGACATAAAAGTAAAATTAACATAAGAACAAAGAGGAATTTATCGCATGAAATATCTTCAGAAACGAGTTGGATTTGGGGCTGAGCAGCTCAGAAATCGCCCCCAGCGATTTCACTTTAAGTGGGTGATAATGAGAATTTATCGTTGATCTAGATTTTCACAAAATACAATTCCGTCGTTGAAAGTATAGTATAGACCAACAATTAATTCCCAAGATCAAATGATAAATTCAAAACATAATATCCGAGAGTATTTAGACTCCCGAGTCATTCTCCCTAGGAGTTGCAAAGAAAGTGTTATGTTATTGGCTATGAGATGAGGAACTTGGGGGTTTGATGATTGCAAGCAAGAACAAAAAATGTAAATGGCAAGAAATTAAAGTTCAAGAAGATAACTTGGCTTGTAAGAAATTAAAGGTCAAAGCAATTAAAGGCAAGAAAGGGAAATTAAATGCTAAAAAGAACTCTTGGCAAGAAGTGGATAATTAGGGATTCCTATCCTAGTTGTGGACCACAAACATGGTAATTGTGTATGGATTAATCCCAATTAATCAACTCTACATCGAGGATAAGTTAATTAGGCATAATAAATCTCAATCCCTAAGTTCTAAGTCAAAACTAGTGGGTCACTTAGAGTCAAGGGAAACCAAATTAATTAACAACCCTCACACAATGTGGAATGGACATCCACCACTCAAGTTCACCCAAACACCCAAATTCCCAACCAAGAGTGTGAGAAACTAAGCAAAAACCCAACCAAGTATTTGGTCAAACACTTGGTGGCCATGTGAAGAAAGCATGATAAAATGACAAGAAATAATAAATGCTATAACTAACAAGTAAGGAAAGTAAAGATAGCAAATCAACAAAGCAATAAATGACATAGAAACTTAAATTGCATTAAATGTAAATTAAGATAACAAGACTGTGCATGAACATAAAAATAACCAAAATGAAAAATTAACAAGATAACATAAGGGAATTAAGACAATAAAACAAAGAAAGGTAGAAGAAATTAGAATAAAACAAGAATTAGAAGTAGCAATTACAAGGAAATTAAACTTAAAACCCTAGGTTCTAGAGAGAAGGGGGAGCTTCTCTCTCTAGAAAAGAACCTACATTATGCTAAACTAAACCCAAATTGCTCCCCCCTTCACATGGAGTGAGGCCTTGTCTAATATAGGAAGAATCAGCTTTAGAAGGGCCAAAAATTGGGCTCTGGAGGCCCAGAAATCGTCCCCAGTGATTTGCATTAATGAGGTCACGCGCTGGGACGTGTGCGGACGTACAGGTGTGTGCGTCCGCACACATGCTGATTTTCTGCTTGTGCATACGCACAGGTCGTCGTGCGTACGTACACATGGATTTACGGCTTTTGTGCGTACGCATAGGTGGTTGTGCCCACGCACACTCCAATGTGTGCTTCTCCTTTGTTTTCTTCATATTTTCTCCCTTTGTGCATGCTTTTCCATCACTTCTTCTATCCATATTAGCCTTGTAGTCCTGGAATCACTCATCAACCACATCAAGGCATCGAATGGAATAAAAGTGAAATAAAATTAGCTATTTTAAGGCCTAAAAAGTATGTTTTCACAATTAAACACAAATCTAGGGAGAATTACGAAACTATGCTATTTAAAGGAATAAGTGTAGGAAAAGTTGATGAAATCCACCCAACTAGAGCAAATAAATATCATGAAATGTGGATTCATCACATCCCCACACTTAAACAATAGCATGTTCTCATGCTATACCAAAGGAGATGAGAAGGGGAAAGAATATTTATTCCAAAGCAAGTAAACTACCTACATGCAATCTATCCATATGAATGCAACTACTTAGTCAAAATAAATCAATTTTCAGGAAAGCATATATGAACATAAGGGCTAAAGCAATCCCAACCAAGTCACATCCATAATTGATTAGAGTTATTGAAAAACATTAACAACTTGCAAGATAAACAATAATAATAATAAGTGAAAACATGTAATCGAGCATTTGAACCCTCGCCAGATGTGTATCCGCTCTAATCACTTAAGTGTATAGGGTCATTTCACTCATTTTTCTTCCAATCATGCTTTCTAAGATTTTTCTTTCTTCTAATAATCAACACTTATTCAATGCATGCATACAAGTATCATGAGAACTTTTCATGGTTGTAATGGGGTTAGGGTAACGGTAAGGTTATATATGGTTAAGTGAGCTTGATATTTGTATCTTTTATTAGCCTAAGCTCTCACCGAACCTACTTAACAACCTATACAACTCAAAGCAAGCCTAACCACCCATTTCTCACTTTTCTCACACATTCATGCATTTTCTCTTTAATCACGATTCATATGCATTTTTATTTCTCAAATTTTTGGGGCATTTTGTCCCCTTTCTTTCTCTTCTCTTTTTTTTTCTCTCTTTTTTTTAAATTTACATATATACAAAGTGACAATGCATATGGCTTAAGCATTTGATGCATGAGTATGTACCCAATTCTCAAGATTTCCAACAAATTGCAAAAATCCATTTTTACCTCAACCAAAGTTCCCAAACTTCCCCACACTTAAATGATACACTCTCACTAGCCTAAGCTAATCAAAGATCCAAATGAAGGACATTTATTGTTTTTCACTTTAAGGCTAGTAATGTGCTAACTTTAAGAACAAAAGGGGATTAAAATAGGCTCAAAGTTGGTTATCAAAGGGAGATAAAAGGGTAGGCTATTTGGGATAAGTGAGAGATGAGCAGATAATTTATACGCTTTCTGGCATTGTTTTTACATAGTTTTTAGTATGATTTAATTAGTTTTTAGTATATTTTTATTACTTTTTAAATAAAAATCATATTTCTAGACTTTACTATGAGTTTGTGTGTTTTTCTATGATTTCAGGTAATTTCTGGCGGAAATTGAGGGACTTGAGCAAAAATCAGATTTAGAGGCTAAAGAAGGACTGCAGATGCTGTTGGATTCTGATCTCCCTGCACTCGAAGTGGATTTTTGGGAGCTACAGAAGTTCAAATGGCACGCTTTCAATTGCGTTAGAAAGTAGACATCTAGGGCTTTCCAGAAATATATAATAGTCTATACTTTGCCCCAGTTTAGATGACGCAAATTGGTGTTCAACGCCAGCTTTCTGTCCTATTCTGGAGTTAAACGCCAGAAACAGGTTACAAGTTGGAGTTAAACGCCCAAAACAGGTTACAACCTGGCGTATAACTCCAGAAACAGCCTAGGCACGTGTAAAGCTCAAGTCTCAGTCGCAGCACTTACCAAGTGGGTCCTGGAAGTAGATTTCTGCACTATCTATCATAGTTTACTCATTTTCTGTAACCCTAGCTACTATTTTAGTATAAAAACAACTTTTAGAGACTTACTATGTACCTCATGAATTTTTCACATTTTACATTGTATCTCTACGGCATGAGTCTCTAAACTCCATGGTTGGGGGTGAGGAGCTCTGCTGTGTCTCGATGAATTAATGCAATTACTTCTGTTTTCTATTCAATCACGCTTGTTTTTATTCTAAGATACTCACTTGTACTTAACCGTGATGAATATGATGATTCGTGATACTCATCATCATTCTCAACCTATGAACGCGTGCCTGACAACTACTTCCATTCTACCTTAGATTGAGTGTGTATTTCTTAGCCTCTTGGTTCATGATTAGAGTTTTCGTGGTATAGGCTAGGATTATTGGCAGCCATTCCTGAGATCCGGAAAGTCTAAACCGTATCTGTGGTATTCTGAGTAGGATCTGGGATGGGATGACTGTGACGAGCTTCAAACTCACAAGTGCTGGGCGTAGTGACAGACGCAAAAGGATCAGTGGATCCTATTCCAACATGAGTGAGAACCGACAGATGATTAGCCGTGCGGTGACAGCGCATTTGGACCATTTTCACTGAGAGGACGGATGGTAGCCATTGACAACGGTGATCCACCAACATACAGCTTGCCATGGAAGGAGACCTGCGTGCGTGAAGAAGAAGATAGTAGGAAAGCAGAGATTCAGAAGATAGAGCATCTCCAAAACCTCAATCTGTTCTCCATTACTGCATAACAAGTAACCTTTATTTCATGTTATTTAGTTTTCATAAACAAAAGTAATTTTTATTATTAATCTCCTGACTAAGAATTACAAGATAATCATAGATTGCTTCAAGCCAACAATCTCCGTGGGATCGACCCTTACTCACGTAAGGTATTACGTGGATGACCCTGTGCACTTGCTGGTTAGTGGTACGAGTTGTGAAAAGTGTAATTTACAATTCGTGCACCAAGTTTTTGGCGCCATTGCCGGGGATTGTTCGAGTTTGGACAACTGACGGTTTATTTTGTTGCTTAGAATAGGAAAATTTTTTCTTTTGGGTCAGAGTCTTTTATTTTCTTTTCAAAAAAAATTTTTTCCAAAAATTTATTATTTTTCTTTATCAATCTTTAGAGTTTTCTGTTTGAGTCTAGTTGCATGTTTTAAATTTGGTGTCCTTTGTGTTTTTGTCATCCAAAAAATAAATAAATAAAATAGTTTTTCTCTGTTTAATCCTTGCATTTGTTGAATGTGTCTATGTTCTTGTGAATAGTTGCTCCTTTGAGTCTTTCATTCTAAAATCTTTTCAAAAATAATTTTTCTTTGATTAAATCTTATGTCAAGTTTTAAGTTTGGTATTTTTTTGTTAGTTTTTATTTAATTTTCAAAAATTTATTTTTGATTTTCTAAAAAATTTAAGTTTGGTGTTCTTTTTTTTTATGTTCTTGAGTCCTTTGAGTCTTTGAATTTTTGTTCTTCGGTGAATCTTCAAGGTGTTCTTGAGTCTTGCTTGTGTTTTGATCTTAAAATTTTTATGTTTGGTGTTCCTTGGTATTTTTCCTCCAAATTTTCGAAAATAAGGAGCATTAGATCTAAAAAATTTTAAGTATTGTGTCTTTTTATTTTTTTTCTCTTTCTTCATTAAATTCAAAAATATTTTTCCTCTTTATTCTAATTAATTTTCGAAATTTACATAAGAATTTCAGATTTTTATTTTAAAATTTCTATTTTATCTTATCTTAGTTTTAAAAATTTCAAAATTCAAATTTTTTTCAAAAAAATCATATCTTTTTCAAAATCTTATCTTATCTTATTTCAAATTTCAAATTTCAACTTCCAAAATTTCAAAATTCAAATTTTAAAATTTAAAATTCAAAATTTAATTTTCAAATTTAAAAAACAAATCTTCTCAAAATTTAAATCTTTTTCAAATCCTTATCTTATATTGTTGACTTTTTCGAAAATTCAAAATTCAATTTTCAATTTTCAAATTTCAAATTTCAAAATTAATTTTCAAATTTAAAATTTAAATTTCAAAACTTTTTAATTTAAATTCCTTATCTTCTCTTACCTAGCTTATCTTATCTTTTCTAATCTCAAATCTTAAAATCAAATCTTTCTCATATCTTTTCTTTTTTTTATTTTATTTTATTTTCTTACAAGTATCTTTAATTTTAAGACATATCTTTTTCAAAACTTTCTAATCAATTTCTCTCTATTTTTTTCGAAAATCCTCACCCACATCTTTTTCAAATCTTTTTAATTAATTAATTTAGTTTTCAATTTTCTTTTATTTCTTTTTCTTCTAAGTTTCAAAATTATAGTCAAATTTTCCTTTATTTTATTTTATTTTATTTTATTTAATTTCGGTTTTTAAAAATAAAAAAAATAAAAAAAATAAATAAATATTTTATTTGCAATCCGCATCATCTCCCTTTCTCCATCATGGACCTAAGTGGAAATGAACAGTCCAGAAGGACTCTGGGGTCATATACTAACCCTATTACTGCTGCATATGGGAGTAGCATCTGTATACCTCCCATCAAAGCAAGCAGTTTTGAGCTAAATCCTCAGCTCATTGTCATGGTGCAGTAAAATTGCCACTATTCCGGTCTTCCACAGGAAGAACCTACTGAGTTTCTGGCACAGTTCTTGCAAATTGCTGACACAGTGCGTGACAAAGAGGTAGATCAGGACGTATACAGGCTGTTGCTGTTTCTGTTTGCTGTAAAAGATCAAGCTAAGAGGTGGTTAAATAACTAACCCACAGCAAGCATAAGAACATGGAAACAGTTATCAGACAAATTTCTGCATCAATATTTCCCTCTAAAAAGGATGACACAGCTAAAGCTGGACATCCAAGGCTTTAAACAAGAGGATGATGAATCCCTTTATAATGCCTACGAGAGGTACAAAGGGATGCTAAGGAAATGCCCCTCTGAAATGTTTTCAGAGTGGGTGCAATTAGACATCTTCTACTATGGGCTTACAGAAAAAGCTCAGATATCTCTAGACCACTCAGCTTGTGGATCTATACATATGAGAAAGACTATTGAAGAGGCTCAAGAGCTTATCGATATAGTTTCTAGAAATCAGCATCTGTACATAAGTAACGAGTCCTCTATGAAAGAAGAAGCCAAGGCAGTATCAACTGACTTTAGTCCTCAGGAACAAGTTGCTAAACTCAATCAGCAACTATCTTCTATAACAAGGCAGTTAGCAGAAGTTAAGGAGATGCTACAAGAAACCAAAAAATGCTAACAAGGATATGGAATCACAATTGAATCAGACAAAACAGCAGTTATCAAAACAGATAACAGAGGAGTGCCAAGCAGTTCAATTAAGAAGTGGAAAAATATTAAATACCTCAACTCAAAGTAGCAGAAAGCCAAGAAAAGAACAACTGACAGAGGATGAGCAACCTGCTACCCAAAATCCCTTTGAGGATAGTAAGAGCCCAAAGAGGAATAAGTCTGGCGTTCAAACGCCAGAAAAGGGTGAGAATCTGGCGTTCAACGCCCAATCCATGTTCAGTTATGGCGTTCAATCGCCAGTGAGGGATCAGACACCTGCAAGTGCTGATAATAACTTCCTCAAGAAGGCTTCTCAACCTGCCTCTGTAGGAAATAAACCTACAGCAACTAAGGTTGAAGAATATAAAGTCAAAATGCCTTATCCTCAGAAACTCCGCCAAGCGGAACAGGATAAACAATTTGCCCGCTTTGTAGACTATCTCAGGACTCTTAAAATAAAGATTCCGTTTGTAGAGGCACTTGAGCAAATACCCTCTTATGCTAAGTTCATGAAAGAGATCTTAAGTCATAAGAAGGATTGGAGAGAAACAGAAAAAGTTTTTCTCACTGAAGAATGCAGTGCAGTTATTTTAACAAGCTTACCAGAAAAGCTTAAGGATCTCGGAAGCTTTATGATACCATGCACATTAGAGGGTGCTTGAACTAAGACAGCTCTATGTGATCTTGGGGCAAGCATCAACCTAATCCCTACATCCACTATCAGGAAGCTTGGCTTGACTAAAGAGGTCAAACCAACCCGGATCTATCTTCAACTTGCTGATGGCTCCATTAAATACCCGTCAGGCATAATTGAGGACATGATTGTCAAGGTTGGGCCATTTGCCTTCCCTACTGACTTTGTAGTGCTGGAAATAGAGGAGCACAAGAGTGCAACTCTCATTCTACGAAGACCATTCCTAGCAACTGGATGAACCCTCATTGACGTCCAAAAAGGGGAGATAACCCTGAGAGTCAGTGAGGATGAGTTTAAGTTGAATATTGTCAAAGTTATGCAACATCTAGACACATCAGAAGACTGCCTGAGCGTTAATATTATTTACTCACTGGTGGAAGAGGTCAATATAACTGAGAGTCTTGAATTAGAGCTAGAGGACATTTTTAAAGATGTTCAGCCTGATGTGGAGGAACCAGAGGAAATAAAAGAACCTCGGAAAACTCCTCAAGAAGAGGAGAAACCTCCTAAACCCGAGCTCAAACCACTACCACCATCCCTAAAATATGCATTTCTGGGAGAAGGTGACATTTTTCCTGTAATCATAAGCTCTGCTTTAGAGCCACAGGAAGAGAAAGCACTAATTCAGGTGCTAAGGACACACAAGATAGCTCTTGGGTGGTCCATAAGTGATCTTAAGGGCATTAGCCCAGCCAGATGCATGCACAAGATCCTATTGGAGGATGATGCTAAGCCAGTGGTTCAATCACAGAGGCGGCTAAATCCCGCTGTGAAGGAGGTGGTGCAGAAAGAGGTCACTAAGTTACTAGAGGCTGGGATTATTTATCCTATTTCTGATAGCCCCTAGGTGAGCCCTGTCCATGTTGTGTCTAAGAAGGGAGGTATGACAGTGGTTCATAATGAAAAAAATGAACTGGTTCCTACAAGAACAGTTACAGGGTGGCGTATGTGTATTGACTACAGAAGGCTCAATACAACCACTAAGAAGGATCATTTCCCTTTACCATTCATAGACCAGATGCTAGAAAGACTAGCAGGTCATGAATACTACTGCTTTTTGGATGGCTATTCAGGTTACAACCAAATTGCAGTAGATCCTCAGGACCAAGAGAAAACAGCATTCACATGTCCATCTGGAGTATTTCCATACAGAAGAATGCCTTTTGGTCTGTGCAATGCACCTGCAACCTTTTCAGAGGTGCATGCTCTCTATCTTCTCTGATATGATAGAAAAATTTCTAGAAGTCTTCATGGATGACTTCTCAGTATTTGGAGACTCATTTAGCTCCTGTCTTAACCATCTAGCACTTGTTCTGAAAAGATGCCAAGAGACTAACCTGGTTTTAAATTGGGAAAAATGTCACTTTATGGTGACTGAAGGAATTGTCCTTGGGCATAAAATTTCGAACAAGGGAATAGAGGTGGATCAAGCTAAGGTAGAGGTAATTGAAAAATTACCACCACCCACCAATGTTAAGGCAATCAGAAGCTTTCTGGGGCATGCAGGATTCTATAGGAGGTTTATAAAGGATTTTTCAAAAATCACAAAACCTCTGAGCAATCTGCTAGCTGCTGACACGCCATTTGTGTTTGACACAGAGTGTTTGCAGGTGTTTGAAACTCTGAAAGCTAAGCTGGTCACAGCACCAGTTATTTCTACACCAGATTGGACATTACCTTTGGAACTAATGTGTGATGCCAGTGACCATGCCATTGGTATAGTATTGGGACATAGGCATAACAAGCTTCTGCATGTCATTTATTATGCTAGCCGTGTTTTAAATGATGCCCAGAAAAGTTACACAACCACAGAAAAAGAGCTGCTTGCAGTGGTTTATGCCATTGACAAGTTTAGATCATACTTAGTAGGATCAAAAGTGATTGTGTACACTGACTATGCTGCTCTTACATATCTACTCACAAAGCAGGATTCAAAGCCCAGGCTCATAAGATGGGTGTTTCTTCTACAAGAGTTTGATATAGAAATAAGAGACAGAAAAGGGACAGAGAATCAAGTAGCTGATCACCTGTCCCGGATAGAACCAGTAGCAGGAGCATCCCTCCCTCCTACTGAGATCTCTGAAACCTTTTCGGAGGAGCAATTGTTTGCTATTCAGGAAGCTCTATGGTTTGCAGACATTGCAAACTATAAGACTCAAGGTTCTCCTTCTGTAACCATGGAGAGGAAGCATGAAAAGCTTCTCTCAATACAGAGTCAAACAAAACCCCCACATTCAAACTCTAAGTTTGGTGTTGGGAGGCCACAACCAAGCTCTAAGTTTGGTGTTGAGAGGCCCCAACCCTGCTCTGATTATCTGTGAGGCTCCATGAGAGCTCACTGTCAAGCTATTGACATTAAAGAAGCGCTTGTTGGGAGGCAACCCAATGTTATTTAATTATCTCTATTTATTTTCTATTGCTATTTTATGTTTTCTTTAGGTTGATGATCATGTGAAGTCACAAAAACAACTGGAAAATAAAAAACAGAATGAAAAAATAGCATTAAAAATAGCTCACCCTGGAGGAAGATCTTACTGGCATAAACGCCAGTAAGAAGCATCACACTGGTGTTTAACGCTAGAAAGAAGCATCAAGCTGGCGTTAAACTCAAGAAACAAGCACCAGACTGGTGTTTAACGCCAGAACAGAGCATCAAGTTGGCGTTTAACGCCAAGAAAAGGAGAAAAGCTGGCGTTTAACGCCAGAAACAAGCAGCAGTCTGGCGTTAAACGCCAGGATTGCACACTAAGGGGGTTTTTGCACGCCTCAATGGAGCAGAGATGATACGTCCTTGACCCCTCAGGATCTGTGGACCCCACAAGATCCCCACCTGCCACACCTTTTCATACACACTTCGCCGACCCTTGGCCGAACCCACCACACACCTCCTTCTCTTCCTTTCCTTTTCTCTTTGCTCGAGGACGAGCAAACATTTTAAGTTTGGTGTGGAAAAAGCATTACTTTTTTGTTTTTCCATAACCACTAATGCCTCAAGGGATGCACTTTCCTCCACAAAACTATTGGGAGCAGATTAACACCTCCCTAGGAGAATTAAGTTCCAACATGGACAACTAAGGATGGAGCACCAAGAGCATTCCATCCTCCTCCATGAAATTAGAGAAGATCAAAGAGCTATGAGGGAGGAGCAACAAAGGCAAGGAAGAGACATAGAGGAGCTCAAGAGCACTATTGGTTCTTCAAAAGGAAGAAGATGCCACCCTCACTAAGGTGGACCCGTTCCTTAATCTCCTTGTCTATTTATTTTTTCTGTTTTCATTCTCTATGCTTTATTTATGTTTGTGTCTTCATTACATGATCATTAGTTTCTAGTGTCTATGTCTTAAAGCTATGAATGTCCTATGAATCCATCACTTTTCTTAAATGAAAAATGTTTTAATTACAAAAGAACAAGAAGTACATGATTTCGAATTCATCCTTGAAATTAGTTTAATTATTTTGATATGGTGACAATATTTTTTGTTTTCTGAATGAATGATTGAACAATGCATATGTCTTTTGATATTGTTGTTTATGAATGTTAAATATGTTGGCTTTTGAAAGAATGATGAAAAGGAGAAATGTTATTGATAATCTGAAAAATCATAAAATTGATTCTTGAAGCAAGAAAAAGCAGTGAATACAAAAGCTTGCGAAAAAAAAAGAAAAGAAAAATGGCGAAAAAGAAAAAAAAAGAGAGAAAGAAAAAGAAAAAGCAAGCAGAAAAAGCCAAAAGCTCTTTAAACCAAAAGGCAAGAGCAAAAAGCCAATAGCCCTTAAAACCAAAAGGTAAGGGTAAAAAGGATACAAGGCTTTGAGCATCAGTGGATAGGAGGGCCTAAAGGAATAAAATCCTGGCCTAAGCGGCTAAACCAAGCTGTCCCTAACCATGTGCTTGTGGCGTGAAGGTGTCAAGTGAAAACTTGAGACTGAGCGGTTAAAGTCGAAGTCCAAAGCAAAAAGAAGAGTGTGCTTAAGAACCCTGGACACCTCTAATTGGGGACTCTAGCAAAGCTGAGTCACAATCTGAAAAGGTTCACCCATTTATGTGTCTATGGCATTTATGTATGCAGTGGTAATACTGGAAAACAAAGTGCTTAGGGCCACGGCCAAGACTCATAAAGTAGCTGTGTTCAAGAATCAACATACTGAACTAGGAGAATCAATAACACTATCTGAATTCTGAGTTCCTATAGATGCCAATCATTCTGAAGTTCAAAGGATAAAGTGAGATGCCAAAACTATTCAGAGGCAAAAACCTACTAGTCCCGCTCATCTGATTGGAGCTAAGTTTCATTGATAATTTGGAATTTACAGTATATTCTCTTCTTTTTATCCTATTTGATTTTTAGTAGCTTGGGGACAAGCAACAATTTAAGTTTGGTGTTGTGATGAGCGGATAATTTATACGCTTTTTGGCATTATTTTTACATAGTTTTTAGTATGATTTAATTATTTTTTAGTATATTTTTATTAGTTATTAAATAAAAATAACATTTTTGGACTTTACTATGAGTTTGTGTGTTTTTCTGTAATTTCAGGTAATTTCTGGCTGAAATTGAGGGACTTGAGCATAAATCAGATTTAGAGGCTGAAGAAGGACTGCAGATGCTGTTGGATTCTGACCTCCCTGCACTCGAAGTGGATTTTCTGGAGCTACAGAAGTCCAAATGGCGCGCTCTCAATTGCATTGGAAAGTAGACATCCAGGGCTTTCCAACAAAATATAATAGTTCATACGTTGCCCGAGTTTAGACGACTGAAACTGGCATTCAACGCCAGCTTTCTGTCCTATTCTAGAGTTAAACGCCAGAAACAGGTTACAAGTTGGAGTTAAACGCCCAAAACAGGTTACAACCTGGCGTTTAACTCCAGAAACAGCCTAGGCACGTGTAAAGCTCAAGTCTCAGCCCCAGCACATACCAAGTGGGCCTCGGAAGTGGATTTCTGCACTATCTATCGTAGTTTACTCATTTTCTGTAACCCTAGCTACTAGTTTAGTATAAAAATAATTTTTAGAGACTTACTATGTACCTCATGACTTTTTCACGTTTTACATTGTATCTCTATGGCATGAGTCTATAAATTCCATGGTTGGGGGTGAGGAGCTCTGCTGTGTCTCGATGAATTAATGCAATTACTTCTGTTTTCTATTCAATCACGCTTGTTTCTATTATAAGATACTCGCTTGTACTTAATCGTGATGAATATGATGATCCGTGACACTCATAATCATTCTCAACCTATGAACGCGTGCCTGACAACCACTTCCGTTCTACCTTAGATTGAGTGTGTATCTCTTAGCCTCTTGGTTCATGATCAAAGTCATCGTGGTATAGGCTAGGATTATTGGCGGCCATTCCTGAGATTCGGAAAGTCTAAACCTTGTCTGTGGTATTCCGAGTAGGATCTGGGATGGGATGACTGTGACGAGCTTCAAAATCACAAGTGCTGGGCGTAGTGACAGACGCAAAAGGATCAATAGATCCTATTCCAACATGAGTGAGAACCGACAGATGATTAGCCGTATGGTGACAGCGCATTTGGACCATTTTCACTGAGAGGACGGATGGTAGCCATTGACAACGGTGATCCACCAACATACAGCTTGCCATGGAAGGAGACATGCGTGCGTGAAGAAGAAGACAATAGGAAAGCAGAGATTCAGAAGATAGAGCATCTCCAAAACCTCAATCTGTTCTCCATTACTGCATAACAAGTAACCTTTATTTCATGTTATTTAGTTTTCATAAACAAAAGTAATTTTTATTATTAATCTCCTGTCTAAGAATTACAAGATAATCATAGATTGCTTCAAGCCAACAATTTCCGTGGGATCGACCCTTACTCACGTAAGGTATTACTTGGACGACCCAGTGCACTTGCTGGTTAGTGGTACGAGTTGTGAAAAGTGTGATTTACAATTCGTGCACCAGTGAGCTTAATGAAAAGATGGCCTCAATCACATAATTGTATATATACATCAAACAATGGACATAAAGAATCAAACAAATCAAAGATTGCAATCATAAAAAGAGAATAACACACAAGAATAAAGATAGTGGTTATATAATGTAACCACACAATGAGGCTCAAAAACTTACAAGGTTGTGTGTTCTTAGCTCAAAAACAAGTTCCACAATATATATATCAAGCAAGTTTCAATCAAAAGTTTCTACTCAAATCAATTAGGATGGTAATGCTCTATCAAGAATGTTTTTCTTGGAAAATTTTCATTATATTAACTATTCTTATTATGTATATGCAAAGAAATCCAATAAACTGAGAGAAATGCAATTAAAGTACTAACATATGTACAAACTAAGAAAAGAAAAGTGCAACTAAAAATTCGAAAAGAAGATGAAAGTGTTAGGATTAGAGTATGTCACCCAAGATGGTCGATCGGCGACGGCCTCCCCACACTTAAAGGTTTGCACGGTCCTCCGTGCACTCAAAGGTGAGCTAGGGGGTGAAGTGACTTCGGATTGCCACCTTCAGCTGGTGGATTGGTGCACGAAATCATGATTATTCATTCTCCAATACGGTGCCAAAAACTTGGTACGCACGTTTATAATCTCACTTCTTCTTCACAACTTCGCACAACTAACCAGCAAGTGCACTGGGTCGTCCAAGTAATAAACCTTATGTGAGTAAGGGTTGATCCCACGGAGATTGTCGGCTTGAAGCAAGCTATGGTCACCTTGTAAATCTCAGTCAGGCGGATTCAAATGGTTATAGAGTTTTAATAATTTAAAAGATAAATAAACATAAAATAAAGATAGAGATACTTATGTAATTCATTGGTGAGAATTTCAGATAAGCGTATGGAGGTGCGCTATTCCTTCTGAATCTCTGCTTTCCTACTGCCTTCATTCAATCCTTCATACTCCTTCCTATGGCAAGCTGTATGTTGCGTGTCACCATTGTCAATGGCTACTTCCCGTCCTCTCAGTGAAACTGGTCCTCTACAGTTTCCCGCATGGCTAATCAGCTGTTGGTTCTCGATCGTGTAGGAATAAGATTTACTATCCTTTTGCGTCTGTCACTACGACCTATAGTTGCGAGTTTGAAGCTCGTCACAGTCATCCCATCCCAGATCCTACTCGGAATACCACAGATAAGGTTTAGACTTTCCGGATCTCAAGAATGCTACCAATTAATTCTAGCTTATACCACGACGACTCTGATCTCACGGAATGGAAGGCTCTATTGTCAGGAGAGGCAACCATGCGTCGTGGACCAGGAATCCAAGAGATATACACTCTAGATTGTTTTCATGTAGAACAGAAGTGGTTGTCAATCACGCGTTCATAAGTGAGAATGGCGATGAGTGTCACATGATCATCACATTTATCATGTTCTTGTGTGCGAATGAATATCTTAGAATAAGAATAAGCATGAATTGAATACTAGAACAATAGTACTTTGCATTAATACTCGAGGAACAGCAGAGCTCCACACCTTAATCTATGGTGTGTAGAAACTCCACTGTTGAAAATACATAAGTAAAAATAGGGTAGACATGGCTGAGTGGCCAGCCTCCCATGGAGGTCTAGAGATCTAAAATGATCAAAAGATGAACTAAAGATGTTCAAAAGCTGTAAATACAATAGTAAAAGGTCCTATTTATACTAAACTAGTTACTAGGGTTTATAGAGATAAGTAAATGATGTAGAAATCCACTTCCGGGCCCACTTGGTGTGTGCTTCAGCTGAGCATTGAGCTTTCATGTGTAGAGACTCTTTTTGGAGTTAAACGCCAGTTTGTAGCCTGTTTCTGGCGTTTAACTCTGGTTTGCAACCTGTTTCTGGCGTTGAACTCCAGAATAGGACAAGGAGTTGGCGTTTGAACGCCAGTTTGGGTCGTCAAAAATCGTGTAAAGTATGGACTATTATATATTGCTGGAAAGCCCTGGATGTCTACTTTTCAAAGCAATTGAGAGCGCACCAATTGGGTTTCTGTAGCTCTAGAAAATCCACTTCGAGTTTAGGGAGGTCAGAATCCAACAGCATCTGCGGTTCTTCTTCAACCTCTGAATTAGATTTTTGCTCAAGTCCCTCAATTTCAGCCGGAAATTACCTGAAATCATAGAAAAACACACAAACTCATAGTAAAGTCCAGAAATGTGATTTTTATTTAAAAACTAATAAAAATATACTAAAAACTAACTAAATCATACTAAAAACTATGTAAAAACAATGCCAAAAAGCGTATAAATTATCCGCTCATCACAACACCAAACTTAAATTGTTGCTTGTCCCCAAGCAACTGAAAATCAGTTAGGATAAAAAGAAGAGAATATACTATAAATTCCAAAATATCAATGAAACTTAGCTCCAATTAGATGAGCAGGACTAATAGCTTTTTGCCTCTGAACAGTTTTGGCATCTCACTTTATCCCTTGAAGTTCAGAATGATTGGAATCTATAAGAACTCAGAATTTCAGATAGTGTTATTGATTCTCCTAGTTCAGTATGTTGATTCTTGAACACAACTACTTTATGAGTCTTGGCCGTGGCCCTAAGCACTTTGTTTTCCAGTATTACCACCGTATACATAAATGCCATAGACACATAACTGGGTGAACCTTTTCAAATTGTCACTCAGCTTTGCTAAAGTCCCCAATTAGAGGTGTCCAGGGTTCTTAAGCACATTCTTTTTTTTTGCTTTGGACTTCGACTTTAACCGCTAAATCTCAAGCTTTTCACTTGACACCTTCACGCCACAAGCACATGGTTAGGGACAGCTTGGTTTAGCCGCTTAGGCCAGGATTTTATTCCTTTAGGCCCTCCTATCTACTGATGCTCAAAGCCTTGGATCCTTTTTATTTTACCCTTACCTTTTGGTTTAAAGGGCTATTGGCTTTTTCTGCTTGCTTTTTCTTTTTCTTTTTTTTTTGCCATTTTTTTTCAGCAAGCTTTTTACTCACTACTTTTTCTTGCTTCAAGAATCAATTTTATGATTTTTCAGATTATCAAATAACATTTCTCCTTTTCATCATTCTTCAAGAGCCAACAATTTTAACATTCATAAACAACAAATTCAAAAGACATATGCACTGTTCAAGCATTCATTCAGAAAACAAAAAGTATTGCCACCACATCAAAATAATTAAACTAATTTCAAGGATGAATTCGAAATCATGTACTTCTTGTTCTTTTGTGGTTAAAACATTTTTCATTTAAGAAATGTGATGGATTCATAGAACATTCATAGCTTTAAGGCATAGACACTAGACAATAATGATCATGTAATAAAACACAAACATAAATAAAACATAAAGCATAATTTTTGAAAAATAGAAAAATAAATGGACAAGGAGATTAAGGAATGGGTCCACCTTAGTGATGGCGGCTAGTTCTTCCTCTTGAAGATCCAATGGAATGCTTGAGCTCCTCTATGTCTCTTCCTTGTTTTTGTTGCTCCTCCCTCATGACTCTTTGATCTTCTCTAATTTCATGGAGGAGGATGGAATGCTCTTGGTGCTTCACCCTTAGTTGTCCCATGTTGGAACTTAATTCTCCTAGGGAGATGTTAATTTGCTCCCAATAGTTTTAAGGAGGAAAGTACATCCCTTGAGGCATCTTAGAGATTTCATGATGAGAAATTTCCTCATGCTCTTGTTGAGGTCCATAAGTGGGCTCTTTTGTTTGCTCCATCCTTTTCTTAGTGATAGGCTTGTGAGATAAATCTCTCTATCTCTCATGACTCAGAGTTGGAAGCAATTGCCTTCCCTTTCCTCTTTCTTGAAGTTTCTCTGGCCTTAGGTGCCATTAATGGTTATGGAAAAACAAAAAGTAATGCTTTTACCACACCAAACTTAAAAGGTTTGCTCGTCCTCAATCAAAAGAAGAAAGAAAGTAGTAGAAGAAGAAGAAAATAGAGGAGATGGAGTGAGAGAGTGTATTCGGCCAAAGGGGGGAAGTAGTGTTTGTGATGTGCAAAAATGGAGTAGTGTTAAGGGGTTTATATAGGGGTGGAGGTATGGAGGTGACTGGTGAAGGGTATTTGGAGAAGAGTGTTATGAAAGGGTGTGAAGAGAAGAGAAGAAGGGGTGGGGTAGGTGGGGATCCTGTGGGGTTCACAGATCTAGAGGGGTCAAGGACTTAGCATCCCTGCTCCATTTAGGCGTGCAAAACACCCTTAGAATGCATGTCTGGCGTTAAACGCCAGCTTGCTGCTTGTTTCTGGCGTTTAACGCCAGCTTTTCTCCCATTCTTGGCGTTAAACGCCAATTCCATGCTCTGTTCTGGCATTAAACGCCAGTCTGGTGCTTGTTTCTGGCGTTTAACGCCAGCTTGATGCTTCTTTTTGGTGTTAAACGCCAGTTTGATGCTTCTTACTGGCGTTTAAATGCCAGTAAGCTCTTCCTCCAGGGTGAGCTATTTTTAATGCTGTTTTTTATTCTGTTTTTTATTTTTCAGTTATTTTTGTGATTTCACATGATCATTAACCTAATAAAAACATAAAATAGCAATGAAAAATAAATAGATATAATTAAATAACATTGGGTTGCCTCCCAACAAGCGCTTCTTTAATGTCAATAGCTTGACAGTGAGCTCTCATGGAGTCTCACAGATAATCAGAACAGTGTTGTGGCCTCTCAACACCAAACTTAGAGTTTGGTTGTGGCCTCCCAACACCAAACTTAGAGTTTGAATGTGGGGGTTTTGTTTGACTCTGTTCTGAGAGAAGCTTCTCATGCTTCCTCTCCATGGTTACAGAAGGAGAACCTTGAGTCTTAAATACAAGGTAGTCCTCATTCAACTGAATGACTAACTCTCCTCTGTCAACATCAATCACAGCTTTTGCTGTGGCCAGGAAGGGTCTGCCAAGGGTGATGGATTCATCCTCATCCTTCCCAGTGTCTAGGATTATGAAATCAGCAGGGATGTAAAGGCTTTCAACCTTCACTAGCACGTCTTCTACTAGTCCATAAGCCTGTTTCATGGATTTGTCTGCCATCTCTAGTGAGATTCTTGCAGCTTATACATCAAAGATTCCCAGTTTCTCCATTACAGAGAGGGGCATGAGGTTTATCCCTGACCCCAGGTCACATAGAGCCTTCTCAAAGGTCATGGTGCCTATGGTACAAGGTATGAAGAATTTTCCGGGATCCAGTTTCTTCTGAGGTAATGTCTGCCTCATTAATGCATTCAGTTCATTGGTTAACAAGGGGGGTTCATCCTCCCAAGTCTCAGTACCAAATAACTTGGCATTCACCTTCATGATTGCTCCTAGATATTTAGTAACTTGCTCTTCAGTGATGTCTTCATCCTCTTCAGAGGAGGAATATTCATCAGAGCTCATGAATGGCAGAAGGAAGTTCAATAGAATCTCTATGGTCTCTGTATGAGCCTCAGATTCCTTTGGTTCCTCAAATGGGAATTCCTTTCTGTTCAGAGGACGTCCCAAGAGGTCTTCCTCACTGAGATTCATGTCCTCCTCACTCTCTCCAGGTTTGGCCATGTTGGTCAAGGTTATGGCATTGCACTCTCTCTTGGGATTTTCTTCTGTATTGCTTGGGAGAGTACTGGGAGGAGTTTCAGTAATCTTCTTACTCAGCTGACCCACCTGTGCCTCCAAATTTCTAATGGAGGACCTTGTTTCATTCAGGAAACTTAGTGTGGTCTTGGATAGATCAGAGACTATGGTTGCCAGGCCAAAATGGCTCTGTGCAGAATTCTCTGTCTGTTGCTGAGAAGATGATGGAAAAGGCTTGCTGTTACTAAACCTATTTCTTCCACCATTATTATTGAAGCCTTGTTGAGGCTTCTGTTGGTTCTTCTATGAGAAATTTGGATGATTTCTCTATGAAGGATTATAGGTGTTTCCATAGGGTTCTCCCATGTAATTCACCTCTGCCATTACAGGGTTCTCAGGATCATAAGCTTCTTCTTCAGAAGATGCTTCTTTAGTACTGTTGGATGCAGCTTGCAATCCATTCAGACTCTGAGAAATCATATTGACTTGCTGAGTCAATATTTTGTTCTGAGCCAATATGGCATTCAGAGTATCAATTTCAAGAACTCCCTTCTTCTGAGGCGTCCCATTGTTCACAGGATTCCTCTCAGAGGTGTTCATGAACTAGTTATTTGCAACCATTTCAATGAGTTCTTGAGCTTCTGCAGGGGTTTTCAGATGAAGAGATCCTCCTGCAGAATGGTCCAATGACATTTTTGACAACTCAGACAGACCATCATAGAATATACTTATGATGCTCCATTCTGGAAGCATGTCAGTAGGACACCTTTTGATCAGTTGCTTATATCTTTCCCAAGCTTCATAGAGGGACTCACCTTCCTTCTGTCTGAAGGTTTGGATTTCCACTCTAAGCTTGCTCATCTTTTGAGGCAGAAAGAATTTGGCCAGGAAAGCACTGACTAGCTTATCCCAAGAGTTCAAGCTTTCCTTAGGTTGGGAATCCAACCATGTTCTAGCTCTGTCTCTTACAGCAAAAGGGAAAAGCATAAGCCTGTAGACCTCGGGATCAACTCCATTGGTCTTAACAGTGTCACAAATTTGCAAGAATTTAGCTAAAAACTGATGAGGATCTTCCATTGGAAGTCCATGAAACTTGCAATTCTGCTGCATTAGAGAAACTAATTAAGGCTTAAGCTCAAAGTTGTTTACTGCAATTGCAGGAATTGAGATGCTTCCTCCATAGAAGTTAGAAGAGGGTGCAATAAAGTCACCAAGCGTCTTCCTTACATCTCTACCATTGTTATTAGGTTCGGCCATGTCTCCTTCTTTTTCGAAAATTTCTGTCAGGTCCTCTCCAGAGGGTTGTGCTTTAGCTTCCCTTAGCTTCCTCTTCAGAGTCCTTTCAGGTTCAAGATCAGCTTCAACAAAAATGTTCTTATCCTTGTTCCTGCTCATATGAAAAAAAAGAGAACAGAAAAGAAGAAGAATCCTCTATGTCATAATATAGAGATTCTTTTATGTGAGTAGAAGAATAGAAGAGTAGAAGAGTGAGAAGAGAAAAATTTGAAATTTAAATTAAAATAAAAGAAAAATATTTTTTTTATTTTAATTATTAGTTAGTATTCGAAAATTAAAAATAAAATTAAATTGAAATTTAAAATAATTAGTTAATGAAAAGAAATTTTGAAAAAAAAGTTAGTGATTTTCGAAAATTAGAGAGAGAAAAGTAGTTAGGTGGTTTTGAAAAAGATAAGAAATAGTAAAACAAACAAAAAGTCAAGTAGTTAATTGAAAAAGATTTGAAAATCAAAGATTTTGAAATTAATTTTGAAAAAGATATGATTGAAAATCATTTTGAAAAAGATTTGAAAAGGAAATTAAAAAGATTTGATTTTTGAAATTAAAGTTGATTACTTGACTAACAAGAAACTAAAAAGATATGATTCTAGAGTTTAAAGATTGAACCTTTCTTAATTGGCAAGTAACAAACTTTAAAAATTTTTGAATCAATCACAATAATTGTTAGTAAAGATTTTGAAATTATGAAATAAAATTAAAAAGAAGATTTTGAAAATCATTTTTAAAATTTTCGAAAATCATAAAAGAAAAATGAAAAAGATTTGATTTTTGACTTTGAAAAAGTTTTGAAAGGATAGGATTTTTTAAATTGAAAATTTGACTTGACTCATAAGAAACAATTAAATTTAAAAACTTTTTGACTAAATCAAACCAAATTTTCGAAAAGTTATGAGAGAATAAGGGGAAGATGTTTTTTTTTGAATTTTTAATGAGGAGAGAGAAAAAAGATATCATTTTTATGTTTTTCTCTTTTTCTATCAAACAGCAAAAATGAAACAACACATAAAAATTTAAGATCAAAATAAAAATGCATGCAAGAACACTTTGAATGTCAAGAACAACACCAAGAACACTTTGAATGTCAAGATAAACACCAAGAACTTATTTTTGAAAATTTTTAAGAAAAGACACACATGCAAGACACCAAACTTAGAAATTTTCAATGTTTAGACACTAACAAATTGAAAATGCATATGAAAAACAAGAAAAGACACAAAACAAGAAAATACAAAGATCAAACAAAGAAGATCATCAAGAACAACTTGAAGATCATGAAGAACACATGAACACATTTTCGAAAAATGCAAGAAGAATAAAGACATGCAATTGACACTTAAACTTAATGATTGACACTAGACTCAAACAAGAAACATAAAATTATTTTTGGTTTTATGATTTTATTAATTTTTTGGATTTGTTTTTCGAAAATTATTTTAGAAAAAATAAAAATAAGGATTTCAAAATTTTTTTATAGGAATTCCAGGAATCATGCAACGTTAGTCTAAAGCTCCGGTCCAGGAATTAGACATGGCTTACTAGCCGGCCAAGCTTTAGCGGAACATTACATACAACAGCTAAATTGCTGAGAAAGACAAAGAAGCTCTTCTAAGGATAGTTGAAACCTCGGTCCAAAAGATTAGACATGGCTTAACAGCCAACCAGGATTCAACATATCTCATGAAAGTCTAGAATTCCTTCTTAAAAATTCTGAAGAACATAGAATACTAAATCTTTTTTTTGAAAATTTTTTGAAAATAAAAATAATAAAAATAAAAACTTAAAATTAAAATAAAATTACCTAATCTGAGCAACAAGATGAACCGTCAGTTGTCCAAACTCGAACAATCCCTCGCAACGGCGCCAAAAACATGGTGCACGAAATCGTGATTATTCATTCTCCAATACGATGCCAAAAACTTGGTACGCACGTTTATAATCTCACTTCTTCTTCACAACTTCGCACAACTAACCAGCAAGTGCACTGGGTCGTCCAAGTAATAAACCTTACATGAGTAAGGGTTGATCCCACGGAGATTGTCGGCTTGAAGCAAGCTATGGTCACCTTGTAAATCTCAGTCAGGCGGATTCAAATGGTTATAGAGTTTTAATAATTTAAAAGATAAATAAACATAAAATAAAGATAGAGATACTTATGTAATTCATTGATGGGAATTTCAGATAAGCGTATGGAGGTGCCTTATTCCTTCTGAATCTCTGCTTTCCTACTGCCTTCATCCAATCCTTCATACTCCTTTCTATGGCAAGCTGTATGTTGGGTGTCACCGTTGTCAATGGCTACTTCCCCTCCTCTCAGTGAAAATGGTCCTCTACAGTTTCCCGCATGGCTAATCAGCTGTTGGTTCTCGATCGTGTAGGAATAGGATTTACTGCCCTATAGTCGCGAGTTTGAAGCTCGTCACAGTCATCCCATCCCAGATCCTACTCAAAATACCACAGATAAGGTTTAGACTTTTCGGATCTCAAGAATGCTGCCAATTGATTCTAGCTTATACCACGAAGACTCTGATCTCACGGAATGGAAGACTCTGTTGTCAGGAGAGGCAACCATGCGTCGTGGACCAGGAATCCAAGAGATATACACTCTAGCTTGTTTTCATGTAGAACGGAAGTGGTTGTCAATCACGCGTTCATAAGTGAGAATGGTGATGAGTGTCACATGATCATCACATTCATCATGTTCTTGTGTGTGAATGAATATCTTAGAATAAGAATAAGCATGAATTGAATAGAAGAATAATAGTACTTTGCATTAATACTCGAGGAACAACAGAGCTCCACACCTTAACCTATAGTGTGTAGAAACTCCACTGTTGAAAATACTTAAGTAAAAATAGGGTAGACATGGCCGAGTGGCCAGCCTCCCATGGAGGTCTAGAGATCTAAAATGATCAAAAGATGAACTAAAGATGTTCAAAAGCTGTAAATACAATAGTAAAAAGTCCTATTTATACTAAACTAGTTACTAGTGTTTACAAAGATAAGTAAATGATGCAGAAATCCACTTTCGGGCCCAGTTGGTGTGTGCTTGGACTGAGCATTGAGCTTTCATGTGTAGAGACTCTTTTTGGAGTTAAATGCCAGTTTGTAGCCTATTTCTTGCGTTTAACTCTGGTTTGCAACCTGTTTCTGGCGTTTAACTCCAGAATAGGGCAGGGAGTTGGCATTTGAACGCCAGTTTGGGTCGTCAAAAATCGTGCAAAGTATGGACTATTATATATTGCTGGAAAGCCCTGGATGTCTACTTTCCAAAGCAATTGAGAGCGCGCCAATTGGGTTTCTGTAGTTCTAGAAAATCCACTTCGAGTACAGGGAGGTCAGAATCCAACAGCATCTGCGGTCATTCTTCAACCTCTGAATCAGATTTTTGCTCAAGTCCCTCAATTTCAGCCGAAAATTACCTGAAATCACAAAAAAACACACAAACTCATAGTAAAGTCCAGAAATGTAATTTTTATTTAAAAACTAATAAAAATATACTAAAAACTAACTAAATCATACTAAAAACTATGTAAAAACAATGCCAAAAGGCGTATAAATTATCCGCTCATCATGGATCAATCGGTTGCTGCATGCTCTTCCTCCCGCTTCCCTTGTTGCTTATGGTACATCATACATGAAAAATAAGAAATAACACCATGAGACGAGTGAATGGAAAAACAAGGAAGCATAGAATGTTGGAATGAGGTGATATTCGCTAGAATGAGGTGAGTGAATAAGTTTCTGACATAAAGAAACAAGTGTGTGTTTTCTAAGTTGTGTACGATTTAGAACACCCACAAACTAGCATGGATAATTGAGTCACAAGTATGCAAAATAACATGCTCTTCACTGAACCTAGCGTGCTTGAAATACTTTAAAGAAAGCTGGTAAGTTAAGATAAACAAACTAGTAATCAAAAAGCATAAAAGTATTCAAGCAAAAATCAAGAAATTGTGAATTGGATGATGAAACAACACCTAATTGACATGAAATGGAAAACATGGCAAGCATAGTCCACAAAGCTTAAAAAGCTCAAAAAGTGTCATTAGGCAAGCTTATGACCCAATTCCACAATTCTCAATGTTAATGCATCAAATAGGTGACTTAAAAAAAAAATAAATCATCACAAGCATCACCCAACAAAATAAAATGCATCAACTAAGAACTAATTGCCTATCTATAGACAACGAAATCCAATTACATGGTGGCCAAAACATGCAATTTAGGAATCCAAAAGAAGTTCATGAAGGCAATGCTATGAGTACTTGGTATGCACAAAATTAAACGTGAGGAACTCAATACCAAGCACAATCTATAACCTTAACAAAGATATGCAACAATGATAGTAATAATGATATCAATGATTCAGCAGTAATATCTCAATACAATCAACAAACCAACTCAATCATCCAACACTTAGCATAAAAAACTTAGAATTAAAATAACTAACTAAGTAAATAACTAACTAACTAACTAACTACTAAAGGTGAGCATGGTGGGTGGTGAATGGTTGTTGAGGAAGGCAAAGAAGAGAGGAGAAGAGAAAGGAAAAGAAGAAGTAGAGAGAAGAGAAGAAAAGAAGTAAAGTGAGAGAATAGAGGCGTGCGCACCCACAGGGTTGTGTGCGTGCGCACACTATGAGAAAAGGGGAAGGTGTGCGAGCGCACCTGCTATGCGAGCGCTCCTGGCAGAAGAGGGAGTGAGAAGTGTGCGTGCGCACAAGGTCGTGCGCACTCACAGAAGACTCTTTTCTTTTTTTTTGGCATGAAGGATCATTTGTGCGCGCGCACCCAGGTCCGTCCGCACGCACAAGAGCGAAAAGGGGTATGGGGTGCAGGCACACAGGCTGTGCTAACGCTCCCACCAGAGGGGTCACGCATTGGTGTGCGAACGCACACGTCTGTGTGTGATAGCACGGAAACTTGTCTCTCAACAATTTTCCTTCGGCAAGTATACCGAATTGTCGTCAAGTAAAAACTCACAATAGAGTGAGGTCGAATCCCACAGGGATTGATTGGTCAAGCAACTTTAATTAGAGGGGTGTTCTAGTTGAGCGAAGCAGAATTTGGTTTGAGAGTTGCAGGAAATTAAATGGCAGGAAAGTAAATAGCAGAAAATGTAAATGCTGGAAGTACAGAGCTGAAAGTAAATGACGGAAAGTAAATTGCAGAATTGTAAATGGGAATGGGGAAGATGCTCATAAAATTAAATTGCAAAAATTAAAGAGAATGGGTAAGATCAGAAATGGGGATTCATTGGGCTTGGGAGATGTTGCATTCTCCGGATCAAGTTCATTTTCATCTCTTCCTCAATCAATGCATTCATTGATCTCCTTGGCAATCTTAAGTGATCGAATTCTAATTTCTTGGAAATTCAACCTCTCAAATCTTGATCAATAGCCAATTCCTTGGTCAATTGCTCATGAGAAGAGATGAAGTATGGTCACTGATTATACCACATGCATTCCTAAATCAAGTGTTGGTAGGATTACAGTCACCATACGCAACCAAACCCAGTTTGGTCCAACATGAGAAAGTATTTCTAGCATGATCTCTTCATTCCTCTTCCAAGGTTCAGAAGAGATCCAAGAATGAATAGCTTCTTTTCCAAGATAACTACCCAATTGGATGAAGATTGAAAGCTTTCTAGTAAAATCAAGAGAAAAGATAGAAAAAGAGTAATGAAAATTAGTATTGATCCATCAAATTACAACAGAGCTCCCTAACCCAATGAAAGGGGTTTAGTTGTTCATGGCTCTTGAAATGGAAAACAAAGATGGATAATACATCATGAAAACTAGAACTAGAAGAGCAGAGAAAGTAAATTATACAGAGAGTAGTTCTTAATTTCCCATCCCCCAAAAGCTGCTTTCTAATTCAAAACTACCCCTATATATACTACTCTTCTAATCTTCTAGTTGGTTCTTCAAGTCTTGGATATGGGCCTTTGGATCTTGAGTTTGAAGCAGTTATACTTCTTCAGTGGGCTTAGCTTTACTTGCAGAGAGAAAGTGTGAAGTAGGCAGGGTGTTTAGCTCAGGATGCCAGTGGCGTTAAAGTTAAGCGAGAGTGTGGGTTCGAGAACGTTAGTGGCAATCACCTTTTTTACTAACGTTCCTCACCCAGGGATGATCCACGTTAACTTTAACGTTAGTGTCACTAACGTGACCACTAACGTTGCCTCTTGGTCCTTCGCACACGTTATTGGGGCTCACCTTTTCCAATAACGTTGAGAGTCCTCCCTCCCCCTACGTTAGAGTTCACGTTAACTTAGTTAACGTGGCTCTTAACGTAGGCTGGCCAATTCTTCGAGAACGTTAGTGACGCTTACCTTTGTCACTAACGTTCCAAGGTGCCCCTACTTCCCACGTTAGAGTCCACGTTAACTAAGTTAACGTGGCTTCTAACGTGGTAATGATAGCCATCTCCAACGTTAGTGACAAAGGTGAGTGTCACTAACGTTGGCTCATCATCCTATCCTCAACGTTAACTTCCATGTTAACTAAGTTAACGTGGGAGTTAACGTGGCTCATAGTGGTTCATTGTGGCTCATTCCAACGTTTGTGACAAAGGTAAGTGTCACTAACGTTGGTGATCACTTGCTTTCTCCACGTTAGCTTCCATGTTAACTAAGTTAACGTGGCAACTAACGTGGCTCATTGTAGCTTGGCCAACGTTAGTGACAAAGGTGAGTGTCACTAACGTTGGCTTCTCTTTTGCTTCCCAACGTTAGAGTCCACGTTAACTGAGTTAGGGTGGCTCTTAACGTGGCCACTTATGAGCTTGGTCCAACGTTAGTGACAAAGGTGAGTGTCACTAACATTGGCCTTATTTCTTTCTTCCACGTTTGAGTCCACGTTAACTTAGTTAACGTGACTCTTAACGTGGGCTATGATGGCTTTGAGGACGTTATTGGTGATTATTTTTCTCATTAACGTTGCAAGCTAGCTCCCATTCCACGTTAGTGGTCACGTTAGTTAGACTAACGTGGCTGCCAACGTGGCTCTTTCTTACTTCCTTTGTCCTGAAATCAAGCAATACAGTGCATCAAAGTTCTAATCCACATCATGAGACATGCATCATCCAATTTGTCATCTAATTCATGCAAAATTCTCATGAAATCATGTAAAGTGCTCCATGTATGCTTAACTCAAGATGTAAGTGAAATTCTACCCAAAACTTGCTTATTTCCTAATAAAATGCATTAAAATACCCTAAAACAGTAAAGAAAAGGTCAGTGAAACTGGCCAAAATGCCCTGGCATCACAACACCAAACTTAAAGCTTGCTTGTCCCTAAGCAAGTACTGGAACAAGAGAATGAAGAATGGAATGCCAAGAGGAATGAGTCATTATTGTGGAGGTCATATCCTTGTTTTTATGGTGGTTTCATGCATAGCAACTTAGGTTCATTCCTTCACTGGCTTTCAGACCTTTATCATGTCCTGGAATACTCACTTAATTGCACCCTATGAGACTCTTATTCATTGATCCTTTTATTGTTTTCTGGGCTTATTTGTGTTCTTAGGCTAAGTGCTCTGTGAGGGGGCGACTCTTTAAGATAAGCTTTCAGCCAGCACTCCCGAACCAGTTGGTTCAAGGTGCTAGGTGTTAAGACACCCCTAAGGACTTACTCCCTCAAGTCTCTTTCCCCCATACATACACACCACAGGCACATGGTTTGTTTATTTTCTTTCTTGAGACCTTGGTGTCCAGCACCTCTTTGGGTTACTAAATGTTCTGTAGCAAGGTTTCTCTTGATAATGAACTTTCAGTTGATAATCCCGGGTTAGTTATCCCAAGTTACCAAGTGATGAAGCACTCCTATGAACTTATTCATCCAAGCAGATCCTTGGTACAGGAGCACCACAGACACATTTCTCAAGTTTCAAACCCTTGGTGCCTAGCCTTATTCTTTATTAACTTTTCTTTCTTTTTCAACTCTTATTGTTCTTTTCCCCTTTTTCTTATTAGGATCTTGTTATTTAGCTAGTCTCATGGGGTGTGTTTCAAGCATATGATTCAGGACAGATAGTTGTCTTCCCACCCTTGTTGGTGAACCAACTTAGCTAACTTATGACCACATCACACACTAAGGAACTTACTCCACAATATGAACTCCACTCTGGTCTTTGATAACACACATTCTCTTTTTATTTGATTCAAAAGGAGACAAGCAACACAATTAAGCAGGATGGAATTGAAAACAGGAAACTTGACTAGTAATCATAGACCTAGGCAATGAAAAACTTAAAGACAGAATTGAAAATTGCTAAACTACCATGGAACATGTTCTATTTCATATATGATTTTCCTTATTTAATGCTTGAAAAAGATGGCACAAAGAGGGAACTCCACCACCTTTTACTCATGGGGTTGCCCATGCTCTTCCTCTTGCTTGTCCTCTTTGTGTTTCTCTTGAGTGCTTGTACTCCCACTTTCCTTGCCTTTTCCAATCAACTTCTTCCAAAAATCAGCATCTTCCATCTTCTTTTTTAGTGTTTCCTTCTGCTGTTTCTCCTTCCTTTTTTCTTGTTCTACAAAATCTTTTTGGACCTCATCATATGTAGGGATGGCATAGTGTAAATTATGCATATGACTAGACATGTAGTTCAACTTGGCTTGAGTGTTTATGTTGAACTCCTCCCTATGTAGTTGCCGTCCTTCATTAAGTACACTGAACTCATTGAATGCCTTCGTCTGAGCTAGCTGGCGTTGGTTGAGTTCTTGAAGGCGCTTATCTTGACGCTCTTGCCTTTCAAACACTTAATTGATGGCTTGAGTGAGCTGGGAATAATGTTCCATTTGTTGTTTCTGCCACTCCCCTTGTTGATTCATCCAATTAAAAAGAGTTCTTCTTGACGATCCATCCTTTGAGTTTGAACATGCAGTTGTTGTTCTTGTCCCTCCATATAACTCCTTGCTAGTTCCTCAATGGCTCCATGAATGTGATTCAGGTTTATGTTGGTTGGGTCAGAATATTCTCTTTGTTGGTGTTCTTCCTGATGAGATTCTTCTTGGTGGGCTCCTTCTTTTGGTTTTCGCTTTGCTATTTGAGGTCTTCTTTGTTGTTGGGCGGGCGTAGTATAGATCAGACGCTGAAGTGTAACTAGCCTCCCAGGGTTCACCCAGTCTGGATTGCTATCCTCGAAAACTACCTTGGCCTTTGTACACAATCTGAGAATGGTGCTGGGGTACCAAAGCCTGGCACCTGAATCAACCTTCTCAGCTGACTCTTGAATCCCCTCAGCTATGAGTTCATGCACATTGATTTCTCCACCCTGTACTAGGCAATGTACCATAGTCGCTCGATTAATATTGACCTCTGAATTATTTGCAGTTGGGAGGATAGACCTCCTCACGAGTTCAAACCATCCCTTGGCTTTCGGGCTAAGGTCTCCCCTCTTGATGAACCGGGATCTCTTATCCGCATACCTTTCCTAGTCAACTCCTATGACACATATGTCAGTCACTATTTCTTCGAGTTCATCGTTGTCAGGGCTCTTACTTATCCTTGCATGATAACTAAGCTCATCAAAATGTGGTGATTTCAGTTGAAGAGTTCTTGTTATAGCATTTGGGCTGAAGTCCACCTCTCTTCCACTTACGTAACTTTTGAAGGTTGGGGCCTTGGTTTTCTCTTCCCTAACGACGTTTGCATAGAACTCTTTGATGAGGTTTGCATTGATCTTCCCCTCTGGGTTCGTGAGCCTTTACCACCCTCTTTGTTCAATTTTCTCTCGAATCTGTGGGCATTCATCCTCGTTGATTTGGAATGTTAACTCAGGCAGTATCTTTTTGAGCTTTATCCGCTCAAATTCCTGTTCATGGAACGCAGTTTTGAATCTCCTTTCATCGAAAGGGACGCTTTCCACCGGTTCTTTCCTCTTTTGCCTCTTGGATCCTGATGATGCCATAAGTAGGAGTTGATGTGTGAAGGTGGTGGAAGGTATGGATAGGCGAGGGAATTCGGTTGGGTTAAGATTTGGTGCAATGAAGGGGAAGAGTGTTTGGTTTCGAGAATGAGAAGTGTGGGGAGTGAAATTGGAATGTTAAGGGGGTACTTAGTGCGAATCACTTATATAGGAAAGTGGTGTGTGGATGAAAGGTGTGGATTGATGGGGTTGGTGTATAATGAACGGATGGGGTTCTGCAGGGGATGAGCACAAGGATCATCATATTTATGAGGGAGATTGGTTCGGTCTTCAAGGGTCTCATCCTTTCAATGTTGCATGGCACATTTCCCAATGCATTTCCCCTTGAGACACGTGTGTATTCTCCCTTCATGAAGTGGCCGAACCCTCCTCATTTAATTGTCCACTCAATACACTTCAATACCCCTTTCTTCTCTCCTACAAAATACAAGAAATGTGATTAAAAAATGTGTGGAAAGTGGTGGGAAAAATTAAAAGAATAACTAATTTTTAAAGTTTTTGTTTTAACTAACTAAGTGCCATTCATTAGTGCAAACCAACTGACTAACTCAACATCAATGTGTGCAATATTTGCAACACCAAACTTAGTTTGGTGCCATGTGATGTAAAAGATTTGTTCAAGGCCCCTAAGAGTGACATTATGTGGGTTACATGTATGTTCTCTTAGTGTGCCTTGAACACCAAACTTGTTCCTCACTATATGTTGTACATAATGACTCATGCAAGTGCATATCAAGTTGATTTGAAATTCATGAACCTAGCATTATTAACTAATCTAAAAGCATATAAAACATGGGTTGCCTCCCATGAAGCGTTTCTTTAGCGTCACTAGCTTGACGTTTTGCCTTTGTCATAGTGGTTGGTAATGCTTCAGATCTTCCCCTCTTGCAGTAGACCTATATCCATTGGCTTCATCAAGGATCTCTACATGTTCTAGAGAGAGAACTCTGTTGATAGTAAAGACCTTAGGTAGCTGAGATGGGATGGTCGGGAGATCGGGGGGAATAGCTTGAAAGTAAGCTGAGATTACTTTATCCCCTGGAGAGTAGTCCTCTGTACGGATCTTCTTGTTTCTCTACCCCCTTGGTGCCTTCTTCTTTGTCCCTTTTGATGTTGCCTTACTCTTTGTGACCTCTTCTTCTAAGGGAATTTTGTTACTGGTCTCATATGACTCTGGTGGTTTAGGTTCCTCCTTATTTTTCTTGAGCTGTGACAGCTGCTGATTGACTTGTTCTTCAACCAAGTGGTTTCCCAAAGGTGTTGGTTGTGCTTCAGTGCTTGCCTCCTCCCTCAGTATCTCATTATGATCTGTTTCTTGTGAGAGTTTGAAGATATTGAAGCTGAGTTGTTCATCATGGATCCTCAAAATTAGATCCCCTCGCTCTATATCTATGAGTGCTCTGGCTGTAGCTAAGAACGGTCTTCCCAATATGATTGGGTGAGTGTGACTTTCTTCCATATCCAAGATGACAAAGTCTATGGGAAAGAAGTATTTTCCCACCTTCACCAGCACATTTTCAACCACTCCTACTGCTTGTTTTTGCGTTTTGTCAGCCAACCTGATAACTACATCTGTGGGTATTATCTCATTGATCTGCAGCCTTTTCATAAGGGATAACGGCATTAAGTTGATGCTTGCTCCCAAATCGCAGAGTGCTTTATCAAACATTGTTTCTCCTATGGTACAGGGGATGTGAAAACTCCCTAGGTCCTTCCTTTTCATAGGCAACTCTGGTTGAATGAGAGCACTATACTCCTTATTCATCACTATTGTTTGTCCTCCCTTGAGTGAGCTTTTCCTGGTCAGCAGCTCCTTCATATACTTAATATATGAAGGCATTTGTTGGAGGGCCTTGATGAATGGTATGTTTACATGGAGGGATACAAATAGGTCAAGAAACCTTGAGTATATTCTCTTCTCTACAGCACCATTGAGTAATTGGGGAAAAGGTGCATAGAGTTTTAGCAGCTCCTTCTGTGTTAGCTCTTTTTGTGAAATTTTGGGTTCTTGGTGATCCTTTTCCTTTTTCTCTGCTGATGTCTCTCCATGTTGTTCTAATGGCTTGTTTTGCTTTTCCTCAGTCTCCTTATTACTTATAGTAACCATCTTGCAATCTTCCCATCTGACTTTGTTTGCTTCACCTCTCGGATTCTTCTCTGTGTCACTTGGGAAGCTATCAGTAGGTTTGGGAATCTTTTCAGATAAGTATCCCTCTTGAAATTTCAGCCTCTTGATGGTGTCCCCCTGGTTCTTGATACTAGCTCGCACCTCCTCTTTGAATACCTTATTATCTTGAATCTCTTTGCATATGCCTTCAAGCAGAGTCTCAATTTTGGAGAGTCTTTCTTCAGATGATGGTGAGTTGAGAGTGGATGGGTGAGTTGGGTCATTTTGGTTTTGGTATGGATGTGGAGAGGTGTTGTTAGGGTGGTGTTGATATGATCTCTGTGTGAAATGTTGGTGAGCTGCATGGTTGTTGGGGTTGTGACGTCTCTGATCTTGGCTTTGATCTTGTTGATTTTCCCACCCAAAGTTTGGGTGATTCCTCCAACCAGGGTTGTACATTTTGGAGTAAGGATCATGGGTCTGCCTGGGTGAGTTTCCAATGTGGTTGGCTTGTTCTTGCTCACTTTTTGCCTCTACATTCGCTCCCTCTTGGGCTGCTGATGAGGTGGTGATTGCTGCCACTTGGTTCCTCTCCATCTTCTTAGTGAGGTTAGCCAGCTGCTTGGTAATATGCTTGTTTTGGGCCTGCAGTGCATCCACATTGTTTAACTCCATCACTCCTCTAGTGTTGCCTCTTTCAGAAGCATAGAAATAGTCATTCTCTGCTACAGTCTCAATGACATCTATGACTTCTTCAATGGTCTTCTTCTTGTTCAGAGATCCCCCTGATGAGTGGTCTACTGCCTTCTTTGATTCATAAGAAAGGCCTTCACAGAAAATGTGTAGCTGCACCCATTCGTTGAACATATCTGGTGGACACCTTCTTGTCAGGTCCTTAAACCTCTCCCATGCTTCGTATAGAGTCTCACCATCTTACTGCCTGAAGGTTTGCACCTCAGCTCTCAGCCTGTTGATCCGTTGAAGGAGGATAGAATCTTGCCAAGAATTTGTTCACCACATCTTTCCAGGTTGCTAAACTCTCCTTTGGGAAGGACTCTAGCCATTTAGATGCCTTGTCCTTAAGTGAGAAAGGGAACATAAGTAGTCTATAGGTGTCAGGATGAACACCATTAGACTTCACAGTATCACATATCCTCAGGAAGGTGGTTAGATGTTGATTGGGGTCTTCTTGGACACCTCCTCCGAATGAACAATTGTTCTGAACAAGGGTGATGAGTTGTGGCTTTAGTTCAAAGTTGTTGGCATGTATGGTTGGCCTTTGGATGCTGCTTCCACAGTTTCCTGGGTTTGGGTTGATGTAAGAGCCTAGAACTCTTCTCTCTTGCCCAGCATGATTTGCTAGACCTTCTCTGCCATGGTTGTGAGCCTCTTCTTCATGATGGTTCTCCATATTCTCCTCCATGTTTGGTTCAAAGTACTCCTCCTCTTCCTCAGCACCAACTACTCTCTTTCCTCTTACTTCCCTCCTTAATCTAAGGAAGGTCCTCTCAGGTTCAGAATCAAAGGAAGTTGAAGCCCCGCTTCTTCTCCCTGCCATACAACCAACAAGGCACAAGCAAGGAAATAGATGCAGAAAGTAATTCCTACAGAAATACTGTTAGTGTGAGTGATGCAATATATCAAACAGTTAGTGGGTTAGTAGACTGAATTTTAAACAACTAAGAAAATGGGTAGGGGAAAGGGAAGAAAATAACTGAATAGAAAGTAAATTACTCAAATGAACTTAAATCAAACAAAAGAAAAATGCTCAATCTAGTTATCCTCCAATTTAGTCATTGTTCATACAAAATCAATCCCCGGCAACGGCGTCATAAACTTGATAGCACGGAAACTTGTCTCTCAACAATTTTCCTTCGGCAAGTATACCGAATTGTCGTCAAGTAAAAACTCACAATAGAGTGAGGTCGAATCCCACAGGGATTGATTGGTCAAGCAACTTTAATTAGAGGGGTGTTCTAGTTGAGCGAAGCAGAATTTGGTTTGAGAGTTGCAGGAAATTAAATGGCGGGAAAGTAAATAGCAGAAAATGTAAATGCTGGAAGTAAAGAGCTGAAAGTAAATGATGGAAAGTAAATTGCAGAATTGTAAATGGGAATGGGGAAGATGCTCATAAAAGTAAATTGCAGAAATTAAAGAGAATAGGTAAGATCAGAAATGGGGATTCATTGGGCTTAGGAGATGTTGCATTCTCCGGATCAAGTTCATTTTTATCTCTTCCTCAATCACTGCATTCATTGATCTCCTTGGAAATCTTAAGTGATCGAATTCCAATTCCTTGGTAATTCAATCTCTCAAATCTTGATCAATAGCCAAATCCTTGGTCAATTGCTCATGAGAAGAGATGAAGTATGGTCATGATTATACCATATGCATTCCCAAATCAAGTGTTGGTAGGATTATAGTCACCATACCCAACCAAACCCAATTTGGTCCAACATGAGAAAGCATTTCTAGCATGATCTCTTCATTCCTCTTCCAAGGTTCAGAAGAGATCCAAGTATGAGTAGCTTCTTTTCCAGGATAACTACCCAATTGGATGAAGATTGAAAGCTTTCTAGTAAAATCAAGAGAAAAGATAGAAGAAGAGTAATGAAAATTAGTATTGATCCATCAAATTACAACAGAGCTCCCTAACCCAATGAAAGGGGTTTAGTTATTCATGGCTCTTGAAATGGAAAACAAAGATGGAGAATACATCATGAAAACTAGAACTAGAAGTGCAGAGAAAGTAAATTATACAGAGAGTAGTTCTCAATTTCCCATCCCCTAAAAGCTGCTTTCTAATTCAAAATTAACCCTATATATACTACTCTTCTGATCTTCTAGTTGGTTCTTCAAGTCTTGGATATGGGCCTTTGGATCTTGAGTTTGAAGCAGTTATAGTTCTTCAGTGGGCTTAGTTTTACTTGCAGAGAGAAAGTGTGAAGTACGCAGGGTGTTTAGCTCAGGACATTAGTGGCGTTAACGTTAAGTGAGAGCGTGGGCTCGAGAACGTTAGTGGCAATCACCTTTTTCACTAACGTTCCTCACCCAGGGATGATCCACGTTAACTTCAACGTTAGTGGCACCAACGTGACCACTAACGTTGCCTCTTGGTCCTTCGCACACGTTATTGGGGCTCACCTTTTCCAATAACGTTGAGAGTCCTCCCTCCCCCTATGTTAGAGTTCACGTTAACTTAGTTAACGTGGCTCTTAACGTAGGCTTGCCAATTCTTCGAGAACGTTAGTGACAATTACCTTTGTCACTAACGTTCCAAGGTGCCCCTACTTCCCACGTTACAGTCCACGTTAACTAAGTTAACGTGGCTTCTAATGTGGTAATGATAGCCAACTCCAACGTTAGTGACAAAGGTGAGTGTCACGAACGTTGGCTCATCATCCTATCCTCAACGTTAACTTCCACGTTAACTAAGTTAACGTGGGAGTTAACGTGGCTCATAGTGGCTCATTGTGGCTCATTCCAACGTTAATGACAAAGGTAAGTGTCACTAACGTTGGCGATCACTTGCTTTCTCCACGTTAGCTTCCACGTTAACTAAGTTAACGTGGCAACTAACGTGGCTCATTGTAGCTTGGCCAACGTTAGTGACAAAGGTGAATGTCACTAACGTTAGCTTCTCTTTTGCTTTCCAACGTTAGAGTCCACGTTAACTGAGTTAACGTGGCTCTTAACGTGGCCACTTATGAGCTTGGTCCAACGTTAGTGACAAAGGCGAGTGTCACTAACGTTGGCCTTATTTCTTTCTTCCACATTAGAGTCCACGTTAACTTAGTTAACGTGACTCTTAACATGGGCTATGATGGCTTCGAGGACGTTATTGGCGATTACTTTTCTCATTAACGTTGCAAGCTAGCTTCCATTCCACGTTAGTGGTCACGTTAGTTAGACTAATGTGGCTGCCAACGTGGCTCTTTCTTGCTTCCTTTGTCCTGAAATCAAGCAACACAGTGCATCAAAGTTCTAATCTACATCATGAGTCATGCATCATCCAATTTGTCATCTAATTCATGCAAAATTCTCATGAAATCATGTAAAGTGCTCAATGTATGCTTAACTCAAGATGTAAGTGAAATTCTACCCAAAACTTGCTTATTTCTTAAGAAAATGCATGAAACTACCCTAAAACAGTAAAGAAAAGGTCAGTGAAACTGGCCAAAATGCCCTGGCATCAGTGCGGCCGCACAAAGAGCGTAAGAGAGGAGACTCGTGCGTATGCACACAACAGTGCGCACGCACAGGTCACAAAATAGAGGGAGGTGCGCGCGCATAGGGCACGCTGACGCTGCGAATAGAGGGCATATCAAGGAGTGTGCGGACGCACAAGCTTGTGCAGCCGCACAGGTGGCAAAAAATGCAGTTTTGTGCATACGCACAGCATGGTGCGCACGCACAGATGCCATGTTTCAAAAATTTTTTTGCTTCGAAATTCTAAGGTACCAAGCCTTAGTTCAATGAAAGCTCAACCCCAAAAACATTCGAACATCCAAAATTTCTTGACCCACATGCAAATTTACCTACTAAACTCAAACTTAAACTAATCCTAAGCAAACCAAAATATGCAAAAATGCAATAAACCAAAATTATATACAAGAAAAAGGGTAAGAACAATGTTACGATGGTGGGGTGTCTCCCACCTAGCACTTTGGTTTATTGTCCTTAAGTTGGACTTATGGAGAGCTCTCATCAAACCTCCTTAAAATCCCCCCCAAGCTTGTATTTTCCAAGGCTTTTGAGACTCCAAAGCTTGTGCACCCATTGATGACATGTCATCATGTCATATTTTTCTATGCTTTTTCATATAAGAAATTGATGATTAGTGCTTAAATATTGCATTCTTTTGTGCTTAAATGGTATATTTCTTTGATCTTTTGATTTTATAAACTTTGTAGAAAATAAGAAGAAAAAAAAAGCAAAAAAAAAAAATACAAAATAAGCTAAAAAGAAGTAAAGAGGAATTTTGGGCACATTTTGGAGTTGAGGCACACTTTGGAGCCTTAGGCTACGCTTTTAAAAGCGTGGCCCATAACTAAATCAAGAAAGCGTGCTCCATGTTCACAATCAGCACTCAAAATGTTAACTGGGCGTTCACTTTTGTTAACTGGGCATTCACAAATGTTCACTTCCTCATGAAATTCAGCTTCGAAGCAAGGGGAGCATTCACTAAAGATAACTGGGCGTTCACTTTTGTTAATTGGGCGCTGACAGCATGACCATGCCTTCTTTAAAAGGCCATAACTTGAGCTACATTTAGAGCTTCTAGTTGCATTAGAAAGCTGACATTCAGAGCTTTTCAACAATATATAACAATATATATTTGAAATGAAATTGATGCATAAGTGATAAGCATCTTTATGGCCCAAAAACCACACTCAAAAGCCAACATTTGGAGTAGCGCTCGTTACCAAAGTGAGCGCCACGCTCACTAAGTTAACTTTTTCAGGCTTGGACAAGCCTGGGTGAGAAATTGAAGCACCAAATTGCTCACTAAGGCAGCACTCAACAAAGCAAGGTAGCGCTCAAATATTGAGCGTAGTGTTCACTAATGTGATGCGAGGAATCAAATGCCCACCAAGGAAGCACGTGAGGAAGCATGCTTGGAGCAGTGAACATAGCGTTCACTTAAGTGAACTGAGCTCTCCACTGGAAGGCTCCAATGCACCTTAACTCACTTGAACCAAATGCATCCGGATCCACTCTCATTCAAGGCCAAACCAAGCAAAGCCCATTAACATGACTCAAAGGCACAAGAAAAAGCTAGATTAGGAATTTCATTTGAATTTTAATTTGTTTTCAATTTTAATTTCATTTTTCATTTTGTAAAGCCTATATAAAGGCATCAATTTCATTTCATTAGGGAGGTTGGCTCTGCTAGAGAGCAATAGGAGTAGGAGTAGGATTGAATAGAAAGCTCTCTTTGATACACATTTATTTTTCTGCACTTTCTACATTTGAGTTACATTGAATTCAGTTTATGCAAATTTCAATTTCTACAATCCTATTCTCCAATTTCCTTTTCTGCAATTTTACCTTCTGTTTATGTTCATGATTCAATCGGATCTACATCTTCCTGCAATTTAATTTTCTGTAATTGTTCTGAGTTCTAATTTACTGCTTTCATTTAATTTTCCAGCACCCAGACCCCTTTACATTTAATGCAATTTACCTTTCTTGTCATTTAAGATTCTGTCAATTTACATTCCTTGCTCTTTACGTTTCTGCTCATTTACATTCTGTAACTTTAAATTCACTGTAATTTACGTTCTGTTATCAAATTTTCACTCCATTCAATACTGTTAGCTTGACTAAACTAATCACTCACTAAAGTTGCTTGATCCATCAATCCCTGTGGGATCGACCTCACTCTTGTGAGTTATTACTACTTGATGCGGCCTGGTACACTTGCCGGTGAGTTTTGTGTGGAAATCTAATTTTCCCTTATCAAGTTTTTGGCGCCATTGCCGGGGATTGATTTAGATCAACAATGATTAAGTGGGTGAGAAGTTTAGATTAAGCATTTTCTTTGTTTTTGTTCTTTTAATTTTCTTTTTTCTGCTGAAACCAAGGTGTTTATGTTTTTGCCTCACTAAGCAAATCTCATCTGAGACATGAATTTTGATTTTAATTGATGATGTATTTTACAAAATTCAAATGGAGTTCAACTCATCTTACAATCAAACAGATTTTATGGGATATTACCCACCATCACTAATCTCTAATGGTGGCTGGGAATATCACCAAGAAATCACAGATTCTGAGCACTCCAATCAATGGAGATATGCTTCCGAGCCATAAGATGAGCAAGACAATTTCATGGAATATTGCCCACTATCACAATATGATTCAAATCATTATCCTAATGATGGCTGCGAATATTACCAAGAAATGATAGAGGATGAAGCAATTCACATGAGATATGATCCAGAACCCCAAGATGATTTATGTCATTACCCTCATGGTGTCTGGACATGTCAATAAGAGTGTGAACAATCAAGTGAAATGGGACACTTCTTAGAGACACAATATGATCCAGATTTTAATAAGTCTAACAAATATTCATATTGTGGCTGGGAAAGTCAAAATCAAAGAGATCTTAGTGATCCATAATGTGTTCATCAAGTGACATCTTCACTAGAGTGTACTTTCAATAAATTCATGTAAGATTGTCCTCCACTGCAACAAGATGATACAAACTGTGATGAATTCCACAATTCTTCAAGTTGTGATTAGGAGGATCAAAATCAGAGAACACTCGATGTGTCATACTCCATTAATCAAGAGCCATCATCACTTGAGCAAACCTTCAATTCATTCATGCAAAATTGTCCACCCTCACCCCCCCAGTTTCTCATATGAAAATCCTTCATCACTTGATGATGCCTCAACACAAAGTTTCCTCCACGATCCATACCAACCACAAAATTCATTCCACAATTCACAAAATTCATTCCATACCACTCAAAATAATCTCACCACAACACATCTATATCTACAAAATTTCTCTCAACCTTCATCTTTTGAGCTAGTAGCTGAGGATCCCCTTCAAAAAGTCCAGAGAACTGTTGGAAATTCACGAACAATCCTGGAGAAGACGAGAAATTCTCCTCCAAAAGATGGATGAACACTTGGAGAACATAAGGAAACGGTCAGAACCGCTAAGCAAGGAAGATGAAGACCACTTGATGGATGTGAAGAAGGAAGTGGAAGAACAAGATGAAGAGGCTATTGTATCAAGTGAACTTTCAATGAAAAATGAGGTGGTGGAGGTATTTGAACCTGAAACTGCACTTGAGATGACAAAGGAACATGAAAGCTCACAACCATCACCAACTTCCCTAAACCAAAGATTCTCAACACTTGAATCTGTGATTAAAAGACATGAAGATGAGATGAAGAAATCTTAGAAAGAACAACAAACCTCCTCCATGAAAGTGCTATTTAACCAGATGTTGAGTGCAAAGGATGAAGTGGAGAAACAAGAAAGTGAGGAAGACAATCAAAGAAGTCCAAACTCAAGTGAAGCAGAGAATTACATAGATGAAGGACTCATTGAACCATCAATTCGAAAGGCTCCTGCTGAAGATAAAACTTCAATAATCACACAACCACCAAGTCCTGATATCTAAGAAGTGAAGGCAACTAACAAGAGCACCAATCCTACCCCTGATCCAACAAGCAAGCTCAATCAAGCCATTAACAAAAGGAAGCTTGCTGAGGAGAGACCAAGATAGGGGACAATAGCTGAATTTTCTCCCCCCTTGAGGTCATTCCTCTTAACAAACCGGAAGAAGAGGAAGAAAGTGAAGAACAACATGTCAAGCTAATGACACTGATGAGCGGATAATTTATACGCTTTTTTGCATTGTTTTTACATAGTGTTTAGTATGATTTAGTTAGTTTTTAGTATATTTTTATTAGTTTTTAATTAAAAATCACATTTCTGGACTTTACTAGGAGTTTGTGTATTTTTCTGTGATTTCAGATATTTTCTGACTGAAATTGAAGGACTTGAGCAAAATTCTGATTCAGAGGCTGAAGAAGGACTGCAGATGCTGTTGGATTCTGACCTCCCTATACTCAAAGTGGATTTTCTGGAGTTACAGGAGTCCAAATGGCGCGCTCTTAATTGTGTTGGAAAGTAGACATCCAGGGCTTTCCAGAAATATATAATAGTCCATACTTTGCTCAAGTTTAGATGACTCAAACTGGCGTTTAACGCCAGCTTTCTGCCCTATTCTGGCGTTAAACGCCAGAAACAAGTTGCAAAGCAGAGTTAAACGCCAGAAACAAGTTACAAACTGGTGTTCAACACCAAGAAAGACCTCTACACGTGAAAGCTTCAATGCTCAGCCCAAGCACACACCAAGTGGGCCCGGAAGTGGATTTCTACATCATTTACTCATTTCTGTAAACCCCAGTTACTAGTTTAGTATAAAAACTACTTTTAGTGATTTATTTCACATCTAGGGGAACACACTATGTAACTTTTATGTTCTGAGACCTCCATGGGAGGCTGGCCTCTCAGCCATGTCTACCCTATTTTCACTTATGTATTTTCAACAGTAGAGTTTCTACACACCATAGATTAAGATGTGGAGCTCTGCTGTTCCTCATGAATTAATGCAAAGTACTATTGTTTTTCTATTCAACTCAAGCTTATTTCTTCTCTAAGATATTCATTCGCACACAAGAACATGATGAATGTGATGATTATGTGATGCTCATCACCATTATCACTTATGAACGCATGCCTGACAAACACTTCTGTTCTACATGAAAGCAGGCTTGAATGCATATCTCTTAGCCTCTTGATTCACGATCAGAGTCTTCATGGTATAGGCTAGAATTATTGGCGGCCATTCTTGAGATCCGAAAAGTCTAAACCTTGTCTGTGGTATTCCGAGTTGGATCTGGGAAGGGATGGCTGTGACGAGCTTCAAACTCGCGAGTGCTGGGCGTAGTGACAGATGCAAAAGGATTACTGAATCCTATTCCAGCATGATCGAGAACCGACAGATGATTAGCCGTGCGGTGACAGCGCATTTGGACTATTTTCACTGAGAGGACGGGATGTAGCCATTGACAATGGTGATGCCCAATATACAGCTTGCCATGGAAAGAAGTATGAATGATTGGATGAAGAAAGTAGGAAAGCAGAGGTTTAGAAGGAACAAAAGCATCTCCATACGCTTATCTGAAACTCTCACCAATGAATTGCATAAGTATCTCTATCCTATTTTATATTTTAATTATATTTTAACTATCAATTCACCATAACCATTTGAATCCGCCTGACTGAGATTTGGAAGATGACCATAGCTTGCTTCAAGCCGACAATCTCCGTTGGATCGACCCTTACTCACGTAAGGTTTATTACTTGGACGACCCAGTGCACTTGCTGGTTAGTTGTGCGAAGTTGTGACAAAGAACTAAGATTATGAATGCGCTTATAAAGTTTTTCACGCCGTTACCAAGGAATGAACGATCACGATTTCGTGCACCAGACACTAAAAGAGCACTTGTTGGGAGGCAACCCAACCTTAGGTAACATTTCATTCCTTTGCTTTGTTTATTTTTCCTGTCTGCTTTGTTTAATTTCAATAAATTGGCATATGCTTACATTCTAAGTTTGGTGTTGCTCTGCAACAATCTATTTTCAAACCTTATGGATGATTGCATCAATTCTAAATTGAAAGTGTCACACCAAGTCTCTAAGTTTGGTGTGCCACTTAATTCTCTATGCAAGAAATCCAGCAACACCACTTGTCTGCATAACCATAATGCCTTTACAGTATTATCTTTCTTTTGGTTTGATTTTTTATTATTCTCTTTATTTTACTCATTTCTTTGTTTTTAAAGCTTTCATTTATTTTGCTCCTTAACTGTTGTTGTTAAATACCTCACCAAGAAATCTTTATTCATGATAGATTCTTTGCTTGGTGATTGTATTTAATATATAACAGTTCCCTTTGTATAGTTTTAGTTCAAATAAATTGACATAGGATTGCATTTTAAGTTTGGTGTTGCTATGCAACAAAATTTGTTTCCAATCCATACTAGATACTTGTATCAATTCCAAGTGAGAGTGTCACACTAAGTTTGGTGTGCCACTTATTCTTTATGCAATGTATCATGCACACCCTCTTATGTTTGCAATCACAATGTCTCTGTTTCCTGTGCCTTGATGATTATTTTGCTTGCTTAAACAAATGTACTACTAACATTTCATTGTGTGAGACACTCATGATCCATCTTAGCCCCATAGCCATTGATGGTGTTTTTGCGGAAAACGAATTTTCCAAACACACGAAACTAACCGGCAAGTGCACCGGGTCGCATCAAGTAGTAAAACTCACTTAGAGTGAGGTCGATCCCACAGGGATTGATGGATCAAGCAACTTTAGTGGGTGATTAGTTTAGTAAAGCTAACATTGAGTGAATTGTGTGATAATTGGTGCAGCAGAAAGTAAGTAACAAGACAATTTAAAGTGCAGAAAGTAAATGGGCAGAAAACTTAAAGAGCAAGAAAGTAAAATAGCTGAAACTTAAATTGCAAGAAAAGTAAATTGCATGAAAAGTAAAGGGGCTGGGGTGCTGGAAATTAAATAGAGCAATATATCATAATTCAAAACTCTTGCAGCAAGCTTAAATTGCAGGAAAGTAAATTGGGAGCAATGTAAATAGAGAAGCAAAATTGCAGTGAATTAGAACTTAGAGCAATTGCAGAGGAATTTAAAATTGTGCAGGAAATCTAAATGAGATTTGCAGCAGGCTTAATGTAAATTGAATTGAGGAACCGAACAGAAAATAAAATGCAGCTCAATTGCAATATCTAAATGAGAGGTTGAAGATCTCAGGAAATCAATGAGACTAGAAAACAAGTCTAGATCTCAATTCCTTCCTTGATCCGCTAGCAAACAAGATGCAGGAAAATTAAAGATGAAAGCGATGAAACAAATTTTGATTCAAATCACAATTCACTTGAAAGTTTGCAGAAGAAGAAAACAGAGAGAATTCTCAAGGTGAGATTGAAACAGAATTTCTTCAATTCTCAACCCAAGATTCAAAACAAAAAGAAAAACTAAAGAGAGAGAGTTCTGTATTCCTAATGCTCCCTAGTGGAGCTCGCTTCCTAATAAAATGAAACAGATGCCTATTTATAGGCATTTTTACAAAATAAAAATGAAATTCAAAACAAATTACAATTAAAATAAAATTTCTATTCTAACTATCTCTTGTGCCTTTGAGTGGTGTCAATTGGGCCCTTGCGTGCTTTGGATTTGGGTTGAAGATGGCCTCTGTTGATCGCTCTTGGAGTTGGAGAGAAACCCATTTGTGAACCGGGCCATGAACCAGAAAAGCTTGAGTAAAAGTTTGAGGTCAAAATTTTACTCAAACTTTTCATATCAGCTAGCCTTCCTTGCTGCCATCCACGTTTGAGCCAAAGTTTGAGGTCAAACTTTGAGCCAAACGTGGATCCCTCTTGTATGCCTCTTGGGGGCTACTTTGTCCTCTTGTCACGTTGCAAATTTTATGCCCAATATAGACTATTATATATGGTTGGAAAGCTCTGAATGTCAGCTTTCTAACCCACTTGGAATCATCTCAATTGGACATCTACAACTCAAGTTATGCTCCTTTGAAGAGGACAAGGTCGCTGGCTTTGGTGTGCAGCGTTTGAGGCGACGTTTGACCTCAAAAGTGGACGTAAACGCCAGGTTCTGGAGGCTCAAATGCATTGTCCACCCCATACTATTATATATTGTTGAAAATCCCTGAATGTCTACTTTTCAATGCCATTGGAAGCGCATCATTTGGAGCTCTACAGCTCGAGTTATACTCCGTCGAAGGTGCAGAGGTCAGTTGGCCTCACTGCAGGTTGCCACCATGTTCGTTTATGCTCATTGTGGGGTAGTTTTCTCCCTCAATTTTAGTGTCCACCATGCAATTCCATATATGCTTGGAAAGCTCTCGATTCCTACTTTCCATTGCTTTTTGAATCACCTCATTTGGAGCTCTGTATCTCAAGTTATTCTTGTTGGAAGTATACCCCTTGTATGCCTTGTGGCGCCAACGTTTGCCAAAAAGCTTGAGGTCAAACGTTGGCGCAAGCTTTTGCTCCCTCCAGGGTGTGTTTGTTGTGGCACCAACGTTTGAGCAAAAGTTTGACCTCAAATGTTGGCGCAAGCTTTTTCCTCCAGGGTATTGATTTTGTGATGCCAACGTTTGCCAAAAAGTTTGAGGCAAACGTTGGCTTAAGCTTTTCTCCCAAAAGTTTGAGCTAAAGTTTGAGGCAAACTTTTGCTCAAGCTTTTTTTCTCTAGAGTGTTTTCAATTCTTCCAAAAGGTTGAGCTAAAGTTTGAGGCAAACTTTTGCTCAAGCTTTTTGTTCTCTCTTGCTCCTAGCCATTCCTTCTTCCTTCAACCTTCTTCAAAACTCTTTTCACCTATCATCAATCAACCAAACACATCAAAGCTATGCTCAAAATCATGAGTTTGTTATTCTTTCATAATATATGACAATTATAGCATAAAATCTCATGAAATTGCATTAATTCATCCATGGTTGATTGAATCAAAGAAAACATGAAAATCTACCCAATTGGCTTGCTTATGGCTCAAGAAAGTGCATAAAACCTTTTGAAAACAAAGGAAAAAGCATAGAAAAACATGACATGGTGACATGTCATCAGCCATTGTTCTAATTGTTGCTTGAGGATGAGCAAGAATTCTGAGTTTGGCAAGGAAAAGGGTAGAATAGATGGAAAAGGACAACAACAAGGAAAATGAACTACAAGGTGGTAACGCTCCTTTCTCCTCCTAATTACTTCCAGCACTGTAAATTTGCATGATTGTCTTTATCTTCTCTGTACATATGTGTGGTATGAATAAGCATAGCCTGAATCTTGATTTATAACATGTTGCTGTGACATTATGACTACCAACTTGAGTTTTGTGAATTCAAAAGCAATAAAGTATCATGATTATAAACAAACAAGGTTATTACAGAAGAATTTAGCATGTGCATACAAGTATTGGAAGGCTAGCATGATCAATTGTTGCTCAATTGCATTATATCTTATTTAATTAAAGTTTTTATCTAGGACATTTTATGAAATTTTTGAAATCATAAAAACCTTGAAGAAGCAAATACAATTAAAGCAAGAAAAGAAAAAGGGAAAGAATGAGAAAGCTGAAGGCTCTGAGTACCAATGATAATTGTTAAGTACTTGTGGTGTTTATGTATCAGACAAAAAGCTTGAAAACAAAACACTTAGAGTCAAGGCTAGGCTCAAGTGCAAATGCACTCCCTCAAAGCTCAAGGCTTTGAGCATCAATGATTAGAGAGTGAAGAAAAGAAACAAATGAGCTTAAAGAAGTCCTCAAATTAAATGCTTGTGGTGCTTATGTATCAAGTGGTAATACTTGAAAACAAAGCATTTAGAAGTCGTAGCTTTGTTATCAACTCATGGGATAAAGCACCCAAAAGGAGAAGCTAATGAGAGAATGTAAAGCTTGTTTCAAGGAAGAAATAGATGATTATTGCTTAAATATTGCATTCTTTTGTGCTTAAATGGTATATTTCTTTGATCTTTTGATTTTATAAACTTTGTAGGAAATAAGAAGAAAAAGAAGCAAAAAAGAAGCACAAAATAAGCTAAAAAGAAGAAAAGAGGAATTTTGGGCACAATTTGGAGTTGAGGCACACTTTGGAGCCTTAGGCCACACTTTTAAAAGCGTGGCCCATAACTAAATCAAGAAAGCGTGCTCCATTTTCACAATCAGCACTCAAAATGTTAACTGGGCGTTCACTTTTGTTAACTGGGCGTTCACAAATGTTAACTTTCTCATGAAACTCAGCTTGGAAGCAAGGGGAGCGTTCACTAAATTAACTGGGCATTCACTTTTGTTAACTGGGCGCTGACAGCATGACCATGCCTTCTTCAAAAGGGCATAACTTGAGCTCCAGAGGTCCAATTGATGCGCTTCTAGTTACATTGAAAAGCTGACATTCAGATCTTTCCATCGATATATAACAATCTATATTTGACATCAAATTGAAGCACAAGTGATAAGAATCTTTAAGGCCCAAAAACCACACTCAAAAGCCAACATTTGGAGTAGCACTCGTTACCAAAGTGAGCGCCACGCTCACTAAGTTAACTTTTTCGGGCTTGGACAAGCCTGGGTGAGCAATTGAAGCACCATAGCACTCACTAAGACAGTGATAAACCATTATTTTATGGTTTATATTGTGCTAAATTGAGTGGTTTTTCATCCATTATTCTCATGCTTATTCATAGAAATCGCATGTTTTATATTTTCCTTCCCGATTTTGTGTTATGATTGAAAACATGTTCCTTTGACCATAATTTCATTAATATTAATTCTCCCTTTATACCATTCGATGCCGTGATATGTGTATTAAGTGTTTTCAGAGATTACAGGGCAGGAATGGCTTGGAGGATGGAAAGGAAGCATGCAAAAGTGGAAGGAATAGAAGAAGTTGAAGGAACTGCAAAGCTGTCAGCCTGATCCTCTCGCACTAAAACGGTCATAACTTGAGCTACAGAGATCCAAATGAGGCGGTTTTAGTTGCATTGGAAAGCTAACATTCGGGGCTTCGATTTGATGTATAATTTACCATAGTGGCCATAGACCTAGGCGACGCGAATGCGTGTTCCACGCGGACGCGTTGCAATGACGAAAATCAGCATGGCAGATTTCTTCTCCAGCGATTTCTGGGTTGTTTTCGACCCAGTTTTCAGCCCAGAAAACACAGATTAGAAGCTATAAAGTGGGGGAATCCATTCATTCATAAGAATCATCTCATAATTCATAATTTTAGTTTTTAGATGTATTTTTCTAGAGAGAGAGGCTCTCTCCTCTCTCTTAGGTTTTAGGATTAGGATTTCTTTTACTTTATGGTTATTACTTCAATGCCAGGTTTAATGTTCTTTTAATTTATGTTTCTCTTCTACTTTTATTTACTCTAATGCTTTTACTTGTATTTGACTTATGTTGCCTAATTGGCTTATGAACTCTTCATGTTAAGATTTGAATATTCTATTTAATGCAATTTGAGGTATTTCAGATTAATGATTGTTCTATTCTATTTATGATGCTTTCAATTTAATTTAGATTTATTTTCCCTTTTGGCTTTGGTTAAGTAATTGGTAACACTTGAGTTGTCAAACTCAGCAGTTGATTGAAAATTGGGAATTGCTGATTGATTTGGATCGCTCTAAAGCTAGTCTTTCCACAGGAGTTGACTAGGACTTGAGGATCAAAGTAATTAGTCCACTTGACTTTCCTTTATTTAATAAGGGTTAACTAAGTGGGAGCGAAAATCCAATTCTCATCACACCTGATAAGGATAAGTAGGATAGGATTTCCAGTTCTCATACCTTACCAAGAGATTTTATAATTATTAATTTATTTTTCTTGCTATTTAAATTACTTGTTCTCTATTTCAAAAAACCCAAAAATATTCCTTTTCCATAACCAATAATAAACCATACTTCCCTGCAATTCCTTGAGAGACGACCTGAGGTTTAAATACTTCGGTTATAAATTTATTTGGGTTTTGTTACTTGTGACAACCAAACTTTTGTACGAAAGGATTCTCTGTTGGTTTAGAAACTATACTTACAACGCGATTATTCTTATAAAATTTTTTACTAGCAAGAATCAGATCGTCAAAATGGCGCTGTTGCCGGGGAATTGCAAACGTGTGCCTTATTATTGGTTATTGTAAATATTTGCTTTTTGATTTGTTTTTATTTTTTTTATTTTTGCTTTTTCGTAAATTAAGATGTTATTGGTTTTTATTTAGTTATAAAAAAAATTTCAGATTTTTATTTTAAAATTTTTTTATCTTATCTTATCTTAGTTTTAAATTTCAAAATTCAAATCTTTTTTGAAAAATCATATCTTTTTCAAAATCTTATCTTATCTTTTTTCAAATTCAAATTTCAAATTTCAATTAAATTCCAAAATTCAAAATTCAAATTTCAAAATTTAAATTTAAAATTTTAAAAATCAAACCTTTTCAGAATTTAAATATTTTTCAAATCTTTATCTTATATTGTTGACTTTTTCAAAATTCAAAATTCAAAATTTAAAATTCAAAAATCAAAATTCAAAATTTAAAATTTCAAAATTTAAAATTCAAAATTCAAAATTTAATTTTCAAATTCAAAAAGTTAAATTTCAATAACCTTTTAATTTAATTTTTTTTTATTTTCGTTTTTAATTTTTATTTGCTATTATGAGTTCTCACCCCATCGCTTTAAGTTTGGTTCCAATGTTGTTGTAAGGAATGGAAACTATAATGAAAATAGGCATCAAGGTTGGAAGAATCAAAGATGGGAGGAGCCACAAGGATTTGATCAACCCTCTTGGCAACAACCCTCTCCAATGCACTATAACCAACAACCATTCTGTGATGCATACCAAAATGATGACTATGATGGACCCCCTTGTAGTTACCAACAAGCCCCACCATATGCTTATGAACTATCTCCTCAACACAACTTTGAACTACCATACTCATAAGCCCCTTACCACCAAAAACCACCATATGACCCTGACCTGTATCCACCACACCAACCACCATATGAACCACACCCAGAACCACCACCTCAATATTCACCATCTCCATATCCTTATCAAGAAGAACCACCTTCCTATTATGAACCCTTTCTCCAAAAGAATGAACCCTCATATCTACCCCAATCTCCAATGGATGACATCCTTTGTGGTCTTCTTCAAGGTCAAGCGAGGATGAAAAGGAATGTACTGGAATTTGTGAATGCCTTAACCGAGGTAGTAAATCAATTAGCTTCCCAACATCTGAACACTCAAGGAACCCCCACGGTTTCATGTGGAGAATCTACTGAAGAACGTAGTATGAAGAAGACACTAGAAACTCCGGTGGACAGTGAGCAGCACGACTTCGTATTGGAACAATTGGAAGAAGCCGTGATCGTTGAAGAGGAAGAAGTAGTCGAAGACTTATGAGATGCGGAACGTCCATGGGAAAGCCCAATCATTGAGCCCCCTTCTAAGGAGTTTGAATTTGATGTTGAGGAGGGTGTACAACCTCCAAGGCATATCATGGTTGAAGACTTTGAAGAGGTTGATCAAGAGATGGATTCAATTATTAATGAATTCCTATCTACAATTGAATCCTCTCCCATTAGACTTGAGATGGAGATTCAAGAACAAGAAGCACAATCTCCTATGCCCTTGGTAAGTAATGAAGAAGAGACTAAATTGGAAGAAATCTACCAAGAGGAAGAGGTTGAAATTGAAGAAGCTTGCAAAGAGGTGGAAGTTGTCAAAGGAGAGCCCAAGGGAATGGAGTTGGAAATCACCTTGCCAAGGTTACTGGAGACCTCTTCCCCAAAGCCATCACCATCCATCCCTTCATTCAAGTGGGTAAATCTCTCATCTCTAAGCTTAATTAGCTCACTTGAATATGCTTTGCTTAAAACAGATGGTCAGCTTAGAGCTCTTTGTGGCTTTAAGAGTAAGAGGGAGATGGTTAGTGGTAGGAGTCGTCATGCAAGATTCAATATGGTGGAAAGCTCAAAGTTTAAATGCAAAAGTTGGTGTAAAGCTCAACTAAATGGGTCTAGGAAGTTGTTTGGTTGCTTTAGTGAGAATTTAGATTGCCTGCCACCCAGTTGGAACACTAATGATCAACAAGAAGACGGGTGCAAAAGCAAGGTTTGGGACCCCGGAATTCAGTCTAGAAATCAACACTCTTGGGGCCTTGTCACTTGCTTTAACCTACTTGAAGGCTTTCTGTGCCTAGTATGGGACCCCGGAGGCCATTGGAATCACAAACATTGGTGGAGATTCCAGGATGAGTTCAAGCACAAGCCACCATAACAAAGGACTCTCCAAATGTCCAACTTAAGGACAATAACTAAAAGTGCTAGGTGGGAGACAACCCACCATGGTATGATCTTTCATTTTTATTCTTAGTTTTATTTTATTTTATTTTCATTTTTATTAGTGGTCATTCATAAATTTTGCATAAGCATCTGCATTCTGCATTATGCATTTTTACATTAAAAAAAAAAATACGCACGCGACGCGTAAGCATCGCTGACGCGTCTGCGTCACAGGTGCATTAGGAAGAAAAGAATAGTGAACAGAGAGTCACACGAAAGCGTGGTTCGAGGCGTGCCTTAGGCACAAATATGATCACGCGACCGCATCGCTGATGCGTTCACGTCGTTTGTGAAATAGCCTCCCAAGCGTCCTTGTCACCCACGCGAACGCGTGGCTCTGTAAAATTGACGTAAAGGGGGTGTATGGCAGTATGTTGGGCTGGAATGGGGTTGAACTCGTGCTGGAAGCCCAAGCCCTCCCACGCGAATGCGTTCCCCACACGAACGCGTTCCCCACACGAACGCGTTCCCCACGCGGCCGCCTCATTTTCCAAAAATGACCATCCACGCGATCGCGTCAACCACACAACCGCGTCACCTAAAAATTTGGCAAAAAGAGTTTCGAACAGAGAGTTGCGCGAACGCGAGGCTGCACTCGCGCCAATCACACAAATCAGGCCACGCGATTGCGTGACCCACGCGTCTGCGTCACTGATAGACCCATATTTTATGATATATTTTGTGCCTAATTTAAGTGATTTATTTAATCCTTCACTCACTTATTCATGTTAATTGCATGGTTTTACTTTCCCTTCCTTATTATGTGATGTATGTGAAAAACATGTTTCCTATGCTTTAAAAGTAATTATTTTAATTTCCCTTTATTACCATTCGATGCCGTGATTCGTGTGTTGAGTAATTTCAGATCTTCTAAGGCAGGAATGACTTAAAGGATGGGAAGGAAACATACAAAAATGGAAGGAAAGCACAAAACGGAGTTTTTGAAGAAACTAGCAGTGATGCGATCGCATGGACGATGCGACCACGTGCCAGCGCAAAATGGCAGTGACGCGACCGCGTACTTGACGCGATCGCGCGCCATAAGCGAAATGCATATGACGCGGATGCATGATTGAAGTGACCTCGTGGCAAGGAAAACTCCAAATGACACGACCGCGTGACCCACGCAGACGCGTGACAGAGGCTTCGCACCAGAAATTACAGAAAATGCTCCCAGCGATTTCTGAAGCCCTTTTTGGCCCAAATCCAAGTCCAGAAGGCACAGATCAGAGGTTATGAAGTGGGGGAATGCATCAATTCAAGGAGAGTCTCCAATTCGTTAGAATTCATAATTTAGATGTAGTTTTGAGGGAGAGGTTCTCTCCTCTCTCTTTTAGGATTTTATTCGCTTTTAGGATTATCTCTTTCTATCAGGTTCAACATTCCTTTTTATTTATCTTTTCAATTTAATTTATGAATTCTTCTATGTTAAAGATTACTCTTTTGAATTAATGTTATTTGAGGTATTTCAATTTATTATTGCTCTCTTTTATTTATATTACTGTTGCTTCCAATGTGAAGACATTTTTATTTCGGTAGATTTACTTTTTTCCTTTTGGTCTTGGTTATGAAATCAGTAACTCAGGAGTTATCAAACTCAACATGATTGATAATCATTATATTTGCTAATTGAATTGAACTTCAATAATCCCAATCTTTCCTTAGGGATTAACTAGGATTTGAGGATCTAACTAATTAGTCACTTGAGCTTCCCTTGCTCTAGCAAAGGTTAACTAAGTGGAATTAAGGTTCAATTTTCATCATCATTGATAAGGATAACTAGGATAGGACTTCCAATTTCTCACACCTTACCAAAAGTATGTTTTTACAGTTATTTATTTATTTTATAGTCTTTTACCTATTTTAATTGCAATTTAAATTACTTGTTCCTCATCTTCACAACCCCGATTTACAATCTTCATAACCAATAATAAGAACATACTTCCCTGCAGTTCCTTGAGAAGACAACCCGAGGTTTAAATACTTCGGTTATCAATTTATTTAGGGGTTTGTTACTTGTGACAACCAAAACGTTTGTAAGAAAGGTTGATTGCTTGGTTTAGTAACTATACTTGCAACGAGAGTTTACTATAACTTCTAAACCATCAATCTTCAGTTCTTTCAAAATGGCGTTGTTGCCGGGGAACTGCAATCGTGTGCCTTATTATTGGTTATTGTAAATACTTTTCTTTTACTTGTTTATTTGTCTTTATTTTCCCCTTTTATTTTCATTAGCTACTATGAATTCTCACCCCTCTCGCTTCGAGTTTGGTTCTAATATTGTTGAAAGGAGTGAAAGTTATAACAGGAACATGCATCAAGGTCAGAGCAATCAAAGATGGATGGAGCCAAGAGGATCTGATCAACCCTTTAGGCAACAACACCCTCCAAGATATCATGGACAAAGACCATTCTACAATTCATACCAAGCAAATAGACATGGTGGACAACCTTGTGGTTACCAACAAGCCCCACCCTACGCTTATAGGCCATCCTCTCAACATAACTTCGTACCACCACACTCACAAGCTCCTTTTCACCATTCGCTACCATATGATCCTCACTTACCCCAATTCCAATCTAATTACTCCCAAACACCACCACTTCCCAATGTACCACGTACAAACCCATCACACCGAGAATCAGAGGTTCGCCTCAAGGAAACAGTAGATCAACTTCAAACAACCCTTTATCAACTGGAGCAAGCAATAAGTCAATTATATTCTAGACGTTCGAACATTTAAGGACCTCCCACAACTCCGTGTGGACAATCTAATGATGAGCGTAGCATGAAGGAGATACTAGAAACTCCAGTGGATAGAACAGGGCATGACTTCGTACTGGAACAAGTAGAGGAAGCTGTCATTATACAAGAAGAAGAGTTGGTTGAAGACCTAGGAGACGCTGAGCCTCCATGGGAATCCAGAGTTGTGGAGAATTCTGTCAAGGACGTTGCAATTGATGCTAAGGAGGATAGTACACAACCCCCAAGGCAAGTCTTTTATGAGGAACTAGACGGAATACTCCAAGAAGCAAGTTTCCTTGATGATGATAATCTCATGTCAAGTTCTCCCAGTGATAAACTTGCATCCGCAAGTGAATTCTCTGAGATCGAAGAGTCTTCCCCAAGTGAATACGAAGACGATGCGGAGGTAGATTTCTCTCGACCTCCCGTTTATGACTTAAGTGACGAGGAAGACATAGGAGGCTTTGATCAGGACATGGATGAAATTGAAGAAGTCTGCAAGGAAGTGAAGAAATTCACAGAAGAGCACAAGGGAGTAGAACTCACAAAAACACTAGAAACACCTATCCCAAGGCCATTACCACCCAATATAAGCTTCAAGTGGGTACAATCCTTAACCTTTATTTTTACTTTTCCACTTGAATATGGTTTGCTTGAAACAGATGGCCATCTTAGAGCTCTCTGCGACTTTAAGAGTAAGAGGGAAATGGCTCGTGCTCAGAGCTGGTGCACAAGGTTCAATAAGGTTCCACGCTTTTACTCGAAGTGCACGGATTGGCATCATGGTCAATCGAATGGATCTCGGAAAACGTTTGGTCACCTTGGTGAAAATCTACTTTCTAAATCGCCTGGATGGAAAAATATAGATCAAGACAAAGGCGGATCTAAAAGCGAAGTTTGGGATCCTGGAATCTATTCTGACATTCGTCATCCTGGGAGCCTGAGAATTTGTTTGAAGCTGCTCAGAAGCTTTACATGCCTAGTTTGGGACCCCGGAGGCTGTTGGCATTTCAAACATTGGTGGGGATTTTTGGACGAATTTAAGCGCAAGCCACCATAACAGGAAGCTCATCCAATGTCCAACTTAAAAACTTTAACTAAAAGTCCTAGGTGGGAGACAACCCACCAAGGTATGGTCGTTTCTTTTTCAGTTTTATTTCGTGTTAATTATTTTTTTTGTTTTCCTTTTCATTTGAACCTGAATATTATTCATTCGCATTGCATACTGCATAATTGCATACCTGCATAAAAAAAGGTGCGCGACGCGACCGCATCATTCATGCGATCGCGTCAGTTGCGAAAAACAACCACCCACGCGGCCGCGCGATCTGGAGATCGGCGTAAATCCCCACGTCCAGAGAGCTAGGCTGGAATCGTGTGGCCATTGTGCGTTTTGCACAAAACGACCCACGCGGTCGGGTCCCTGACGCGATCGCGTCACTCGCACAACACCAATCCCACACGACAGCGTCAGCGACGCGATCGCGTCGCATGGATTGCACCACCACCGCAGAAGAGACAGAGAGTTGCGCTGAAACGACGCTGGAATTATGCGTTTAGCACAATTTCCAGCGACGCGGTCGCATGCCTCACACGACCGCGTCATTCATAATTTACTCATTCCATGCGATCGCATCACTCACGCGATCGCGTCGACCCCCATTTCACCCCAGCCACACGATCGCGTGGATTCAAATTTACTAACCCCCCAGTCACGCGAACCCTACCCATTCGCCCCCCCAGCCCTTTCTCCTTCCTCTCCTCTCTGCAACCTTCCACCACTACCAACTCCCAGCCACAACCACCGACCACCGCCCCCCGTCGACCACCCAGAACCCACCGCCATGCCACCCCCCTTCCTCGTTCCCCCTCTTTCTTCTTCTTCTTTCCTCTTCTCCCTCCACCCCTGTTGCCCCACCTCCGCGACCACCACCTCACCGCGCCGCCGTCACCGCCGCACCCCCCCAAACGCCACCAACGCCCCCTTCCCTTCCTTCCCCTTTCCCCTCCTAACCCCATTACCCTTCTCGAACCCCCCTGCGCCCACAGCCGCCACCGCTGTCGTGCCACTGTCAACCACTGCATCGGCCGCCACCACCACCATCCCCCGGCTACCTCTCTGCCCCACTTTCTTTCCTACGCGTTCCAGGTTCCGCTGAACGCCACCCTTCTTTCCATTCATCGTTACTTTCCTACTTTTCTGTTTATGTTCATAATTAGGCTAGTTAGATATGCATGTTGTAGTGGATTCTAGGTTGTTAGGTAGCTTAGGATGTGGTTAGTGGATTTAGGCCTGTTTAATTGCGCTGTTCATGTTTCTTGTTTTCTAATTTTCGCAATTCTGCTGTTGCTGTAATGTTAGTATTGTTCATATGCTGTAATTTCTTATTTCATGCTGCCTTTTACACTGCTTTTCCATGTTCATATTTCCTTTATGTAATTGCAGCTATATTTTAATTCATATGAGCTATTCTGATTGCTATTTATTAAACGGGAACATCCAATTTTAGCTGGGATGCTGCCCAAATTTCTGTAAATTGTTTTGATTTTCATTCCTATTTTGGTTTTGGCAAACTTGCACTCTGCTTTACTCAGCTTTTACCAAACCAATTCATGAATGTCAGGGCAAGCTTCCTTATTCTTTTTAATTTCCTGGTTTAAAAATTGCATCTTGGATGATTTCATTCCACTTTTTGCTATTTTCATTTGATTCATCCTTAACTTCCTTGTTTGAATTTGAGTTATCTGTTGCTTTAATTTGTGAATTCTCGTTATTTAGGAAATGCTCATCATGCCACTTACTCTAACCCACCTTTTCCTAATTCACTAATTTTAACTTCCTAACCTCTTTTTCATTCCTAACCCGCTTACCTTTCAAAACATCTCTTCTGGTTTTTCACTATTCTCTCTAACATTCTAACCAAGGCATGACGGAGGTTTTTCCTACTTAACATGAATCCTTTTACATTTTGGATTGTGAATTTTTATTCTCAGACTTTTAACTCCTATACAATCCTTAATGCACATTTACTTAACTCCTTTTCATTATTCTATTGCTCCTTTGCCATTATATGCTTATTTCGATTAATTGCCTACCTGCTTTCCTACTTTTATTATATCCTGGTTTTCTGTTTTTTTTCAGGATGTCTGACACCCAGAGAAAGGGAAAAGAAAAGGCAACAACTGGCAAAAGGAAAAGAGGTGAAGCCTCCATGTCCATCCTGGACCTCATGCATGATGACTCCTGGCGGGAGAAACACTTTACCCTGCAGGAGAAGGCTGACCAGCTACTCCCTGCTACTGATCCCATTAAGTTTGCAAATCGCTACTGCGAGCTGAAGTATCCGGTGTTTGCAAACTCCAGGAACCTGTACCTGGAGAGGACTCTAAAGATCCCAGAAGAACTCCAGCAATACACCTCTGATCAGATCAAACAAAGAGGCTGGTTCTTCCTGGAGAGAAACCTGAGTGAAGTCAATGCATCTTGGGTAAGGGAACTTTACTGCAATTACTTCAAAACTTCCCTAGATGCATTAAACCTAAGAGGAAAGCAGATTCTGGTCACTGAAGAGGCTATAGAGGATGTTCTGAAGCTTCTGCCTAAATCCGATCTGCCAGATGGATATCAAAAGGCTAAGGAGGACATGCGCTTCATGAAATTTGACTGGGATGCCGTCAAGGCGAGGATAGCCCTTGACCCGACTGTTCCATGGGTCATGGGCCAGAACACCACCATGCCTAAGGGAATCAAGCGGGCATACTTGAACGATGAGGCTCGGCTCTGGCATCAGATCCTAAGCAACTTTATTATGCCGAGTACTCACAAGACGGAGCTACTTGCCGCTATGATTACCCTCCTATGGTGTATGATGGAGGGTAAGGACCTATACCTGCCACGCTTCATTCGGTACTACATGGCCAGGGTCCACGTCCGAGGCACTCTCCCCTTTTCATATCTGATTACACAGCTAGGCCGTCGCGCTGACGTGCCTTGGGAGGATGCTAATGAGAGGCCACCTGCTGCTGAATGCAAGAAGATTATCTCTCACAGCAGGAACTTTCTGGCTTTGGGCTACAGACCTCCATCCCTCACTCCTACTGATGAGACAGCTACACCATCTGCCGGCCCCTCTTCCTCTACAGCTACCCCTGCTACCACCACTGCACCTCCACCTACCTCAGAGCTGGTTTATCGCCTAGTGCACCGCCTGTTTCGACAGCTAGACCAGATGGAGCGTCGCAACAGGCGCCAATATGAGAGAGCTCAGCGTCGTAGCAAGCGACGCTATGAGCACCTGAAGCTGATGATACGATCTGGCGATATCTCCTCCAAACTTGACACACCGTCAGAGCCATCTGAGGAGGAGGCGGATAATCACGAGGCAGAGACCCATCCACAGAGCGAGGCTGCACAGGCAGACCCAGAGCAGGCTGCTTCACAGCAGGAGACCCCGCCTCAGTTTCAGGCTGCGGACCCAGAGGTCCCTATTCAGTCAGCACCTCCTCTGCAGTCGGCAGATCCTCAGACCACCACCACAGAGATTCCAGCTACCCACCCTTTCAGTGATTACACCCCTTCACACCCTTCTTGAGTGAGCATCAGGGACGATGCTTCATTTTAAGTGTGGGGAGGTCGCCATCTCTGGCGTATATTTTTTTTGGTGAACCACTACAGACTCTTTTACTTTATTTTGCTACTTTTTCTGTATTTTTCTCTTTTATTTTTATTTTTATTTTCTCAGCACTTATACATTGCTATTTTCATGTATTTTTACTCTATTTCTGTATTTTGCACCTTAGTTCATATTTTAGCTATTTAGTTTAGCTGCAATTCTAACTTATTAGTTATGGAAAATGTGGATTAATTAGTATTTACCCTTTTTAGCATAAGATAGCTTAGTTTAAATTGAAAATATAAAAGGAAGTAAACTAGAGACTTGAACATAATAGAAACAATCCACACACCTTGTATATATAGCATTCCATGTTAGTTAGTTAACAACATTTCATCAAGGAGAAACACTAGAACTTTAAAGCCACCTTAAGATTTACATTGAGAATAATGGGAACTCTTAATTTTACTTGCATTACATACATAACTGATATATGATTTTTGAGTTAGAGAACACACAGCCTGTGAGTTTTGAGCTTAATTATATGGTTACATTCAAACCATAATTTTTATTTCTGTGTGTTCCGCCCTTCTTTTTTATTCTGGTGTTCTTTACTTTGTTTTAATCTATATGTCCGATTATAGAATAGAAATACATACCAAGAGAGTGATTGAGGCCATTGTTTGATTTTAGCTCACTTATTCCAAATTAGCCTACCTTTTACATCACCCTTGTTAGCCCCCTTGAGCCTTTAAATCCCCTCTTATTCTACAAACCACATTACTAGCCTTAAGCAGAAAAACAAAATAAAAATTCCAAGTTGAATCCTTGGTTAGCTTAAGATAGAAATTGTGTAATTGTTTAAGTGTGGGAAACCTATTGGAAACATGGATGATAAAAACAAAGGGTAGAAAGTTGAAAAGAATAAAATAATTCAAAATAAAAATTTTTGGGAAGCATGCTCATGTGAAATCAAAATAATTAAATTACCATGTGCATTATAAATATATATATATATATATATATATATATATATATATATATATATATATATATATATTGAATAAAGGGGAATACAAAAGAATTTCCCAAATGCAAAAATAAAGCAATGCACATGGGATAAAAATAAAAAAAAAAAATTGAAATATGAGCATGTAACATCAAAAGTGGGAAAATATGGGTAAAATAGGTAAAGAAGCTTTGCTTTACAAAGTATGTATGTTAGGTGAGATCTTAGACTAATCAAGGATTCGCTTAATTAGCTCACTTAGCCTTATACATATACCCTTACCTTTACCTTGGCCCCATTACAACCTTAATTAAAGACCTCATGACTTTTGTATGCCTATATTCTATAATTGTTGATTGGTTAGATGAAGAATAAAGTTATAGAAAGTAAGGATAAAAAGAAGAATAGAGTGATTAACCCAATAAACACTGAGTGACTAGAGAGTAAACACAAAATCCAGTGAGGGTTCAATAGCTCATTAACATATATCTCTGCTTGAATTATTAATTGCCTTGCAAGTTTATAAAATATTTTTTCTTTCCCATCTCAATTGTAAAAGTGCTTTATCATTATCTAAGGTCTGGCTATATATATAATTCCTTAAGAAATGTGAATTAATTCAACTACATGTAAGCTTTATATACAAGTGAATAAAAATAATTAGAATTGCATGATGCATTTAGGTAGTTGCATTTAGAATAGATTGCATTGCATGAGATTCCACCACTTCAACCTTACCTTACTCTTTATCTTGGATTTAGCATGAGGACATGCTATTGTTTAAGTGTGGGGAGGTTGATAAACCCATATTTTATGATATATTTTGTGCCTAATTTAAGTGATTTATTTAATCCTTCACTCACTTATTCATGTTAATTGCATGGTTTTACTTTCCCTTCCTTATTATGTGATGTATGTGAAAAACATGTTTCCTATGCTTTAAAAGTAATTATTTTAATTTCCCTTTATTACCATTCGATGCCGTGATTCGTGTGTTGAGTAATTTCAGATCTTCTAAGGCAGGAATGACTTAAAGGATGGAAAAGAAACATACAAAAATGGAAGGAAAGCACAAAACGGAGTTTTTGAAGAAACTGGCAGTGACGCGATCGCATGGATAACGCGACCGCGTGCCAGCGCAAAATGGCAGTGACGCGACCCCGTGCTTGACGCGATCACGCGCCTTAAGCGAAACGCATATGACGCGGACGCATGATTGAAGCGACCCCGTGGCAAGGAAAACTTCAAATGACGCGACCGCATGACCCACGCGGACGCGTGACAGAGGCTACGCACCAGAAATTACAGAAAATGCTCCCAGCGATTTCTAAAGCCCTTTTTGGCCCAAATCCAAGTCCAGAAGGCACAGATCAGAGGTTATGAAGTGGGGGAATGCATCCATTCAAGGAGAGTCTCCAATTAGTTAGTATTCATGATTTAGATGTCTCTCCTCTCTCTTTTAGGATTTAGATTTAGGATTTTATTCGCTTTCAGGATTATCTCTTTCTATCAGGTTCAACATTCCTTTTTATTTATCTTTTCAATTTAATTTATGAATTCTTCTATGTTACAAATTTTAGAAAGCATGATTAGAGAAGAGTAGACTGATTAACCCTAGACACTTGAGCGATTAGAGTGCATATACACTACCAGTGAGGGTTCAATGCTTGATTCTATGTTCCCTGCTTTCATGAGCTATCTTCTTACAAGTTTACTTGTCTTTTATTGTATGGTTTGAATTAGTGAAATCTGATTTATGTTTCTCTTGAAGAGCTTATTTACTTAACCAAGTAGATAGAAACATCTTAGTATGTAGTTGCATTCATATAGATAGGTTGCATTTCATACATCATATCATTCCTCTTTACTCCTTTATAGCTTCTCTTGAGTTTAGCATGAGGACATGCTAATGTTTAAGTGTGGGGAGGTTGATAAACCACTATTTTATGGTTTATATTGTGCTAAATTGAGTGGTTTTTCATCCATTATTCTCACGCTTATTCATAGAAATCGCATTTTTATATTTTCCTTCCCGATTTTGTGCTATGATTGAAAACATGCTCCTTTGACCTTAATTTCATTAATATTAATTCTCCCTTTATACCATTCGATGCCGTGATATGTGTATTAAGTGTTTTCAGAGATTACAGGACAGGAATGGCTTGGAGGATGGAAAGGAAGCATGCAAAAGTGGAAGGAATACAAGAAGTTGAAGGAACTGCAAAGCTGTCAACCTGACCCTCTCGCACTAAAACAATCATAACTTTGAGTTACAGAGATCCAAATGAGGCGGTTCCAGTTGCGTTGGAAATCTAACATCCGGGGCTTCGATTTGATATATAATTTGTCATAGTGGCCATACCGCTAGGCGACGCGAGCGCGTGTTCCACGCAGACGCGTCGCAGTGACGAAAATCAGCATGGCAGATTTCTTCTCCAGCGATTTCTGGGATATTTTTGACCCAGTTTTCGGCCCAGAAAACACAGATTAGAAGCTATAAAGTGGGGAAATCCATTCATTCATAAGAATCAGCTCATAATTCATAATTTTAGATTTTAGATGTAGTTTTCTAGAGAGAGAGGCTCTCTCATCTCTCTTAGGTTTTAGGATTAGGATTTCTTTTACTTTATGGTTATTACTTCAATGCCAGGTTCAATTATCTTTTAATTTATGATTCTCTTCTACTTTTATTTACTCTAATGCTTTTACTTGTATTTGACTTATGTTGCCCAATTGGCTTATGAACTCTTCATGTTAAGATTTGAATATTCTATTTAATGTAATTTGAGGTATTTCAGATTAATGATTGTTCTATTCTATTTATGATGCTTTCAATTTAATTTAGATTTATTTTCCCTTTTGGCTTTGGTTAAGTAATTGGTAACACTTGAGTTGTCAAACTCAGCAGTTGATTGAAAATTTGGAATTGCTGATTGATTTGGATCGCTCTAAAGCTAGTCTTTCCACATGAGTTGACTAGGACTTGAGGATCAAATTAATTAGTCCACTTGACTTTCCTTTATTTAGTAAGGGTTAACTAAGTGGGAGCAAAAATCCAATTCTCATCACACCTGATAAGGATAACTAGGATATGATTTCCAGTTCTCATACCTTGCCAAGAGATTTTCTAATTATTAATTTATTTTTCTTGCTATTTAAATTACTTGTTCTCTATTTCAAAAAATTCAAAAATATACCTTTTCCATAACCAATAATAAACCATACTTCCCTGCAATTCCTTGAGAGACGACCCGAGGTTTAAATACTTCGGTTATAAATTTATTTGGGTTTTGTTACCTGTGACAACCAAACTTTTGTACGAAAGGATTCTCTATTGGTTTAGAAACTATACTTACAACGCGATTATTCTTATAAAATTTTTTACTAGTAAGAATCAGATTGTCAGGCAGCACTCAACAAAGCAAGGTAGCGCTCAAATATTGAGCATAGCGTTCACTAATGTAACGCTAGGAACCAAATGCCCACCAAGGAAGCACGTGAGGAAGCATGCTTGGAGCAGTGAACATAGCGTTCACTTAAGTGAACTAAGCGCTCCACTGGAAGGCTCCAATGAACCGTAACTCACTTGAACCAAATGCATCCGGATCCACTCTCATTCAAGGCCAAACCAAGAAAAGCCCATTAACATGACTCAAAGGCACATGAAAAAGCTAGATTAGGAATTTCATTTGAATTTTAATTTGTTTTCAATTTTAATTTCATTTTTCATTTTGTAAAGCCTATATAAAGGGATCATATGGAGGTGAATGGTGTTATGAGGCTTGTGAGTATGGTTGTTGAGGGCTATGTTGAAGGAAGGGGCCATATGTATGTAGTGGTTGTGGTTGACAATCACAATAAGGGTCATCACACACATTAGATGGATATGTGTTACGATTGGGAATATACCCATAAGAGTCCGGAGAGTAATCATGTTGGGGTGGCGCTTGGATGGCTCGGATGGAATAAAAGGCCTTTTGGTCCTTGTGCATCTTTGTGAGGAGAGTAGTCATATCCCTAAGTACTCTTGTCAAACTCGATTCAGAAGGAGGTTGTTGCCAAGAAGGTTGTCCATAAGCTTGGGGCTCCTTCCGCCTTTGAAATCCAAATCCTCATTGAAGCTTTTATTTCCTACAACATAATTTGAACCACACTCATAGCCAAATTGATGAGAATTCATGGTGATAAGAGAAAACAAAAACAAATTCTAACAAGAAACAAAGAAAACCAAATCCTAAAACTAGCAAAAACCAACAAACAAACCAAAAATTAAGCTATCCACAATATATACAATAGCCAACAACATAGCACCATTGCAATTCCCCGGCAACGGCGCCATAAATTTGATACGATAATTATCGTTGGTCTATAATTTCTCTTATAGAATAAGAACTTCGTTGTAAGCATAGCTCCAAACCAACAAACAACTCTCACATCAAATTTAAATTGATTTTGTCACAAGTACAAACCCCAATAAAAATAACCAAAGTATTGAAACCTCGGGTCGTCTCACAAGGAATTGCAATGAAGTGGTCAATTATTGGCTATGAAGGAACAAGGGGTTTGGTTTATAAAAGGGCAAGGAAATAAATGACAAGAAAAGTAACCAACAAGAAAGTAAATGATGAGAACTAATAAAATAAAGGAAAAGAACTCTTGGCTAAGACATGGGAAATTGAGATCACCATCCTTGTCAACAAACCATATATTGACAATCATGAGGAACCAAACTCATTAAGTCTACTTCCAAAAGCCTTATGTACGTAGTATCTACTCCTAGGCTTGAAGTATGTCAAATGGCTTGATCAATGATAGAAGAAGGATTGTCATGTCGGTATAGAATTTCACAATTGAAATCTCGTTGCAAGTATAGTTCTACACCAACAAACAATTCTCCCAATAAAAAATTTTGGGTTGTCACAAGCTCAACCCCCAATGAAAATTTACCGGAGTATTTCGGACTCCGGGTCGTCTCCCTAGGAACCAACGGAGTGCATGTGTATTGGCTATAGAGGGGAAAAATGGGGTTTTGTTTATGAGATGGCAAGGAAATAAGTAAATTGAGCGAGTAAGTAAAGAAAGCAAATTAAAGAACTCTTGGCTAAGAATTGGGTACTTAAGATCACAATCCTAGTTAATACCAATTATCGACAATTATGAGAGGCCAACCCATTAAGTCTACTTCTCGAAGCCTTAAGTACGTAACATTTACTCCTAGACTGGAAGTATGTCAAATAGGCCTAATCACATCCACCCATAAGTCTTAACCTCCCCACCAATTGGTTTAGTAGTGGATAGCGTCAATGGGCTTCAAATTGATCACACAGGGTTCTCAAATTACCAATTTCATGGTATCCAAAACTCAAGATCACTTAAGTCCCTTGGCCTAGACCAAGAGTTGACAAAACTACTCAAGAACTGAAGAAAACATTTCATCAAACACCTAGAGTGCAATAAAAATTGACATCATAACTTGCAAGGATATTAAAATCTACCACTATTAATTGCAAAAAAAGTAAATTCACAACTCAAATCAACATCAATTAAAGGGACATAAACATTAAAATTGCATTAAATGTAAACAAATCCAACATAAGTGCATGAATGTAAAAGAGAGCATAAAAGTAAAATTAACACTACAAATCATGAGAATCAAGGAGTAGAAGTAAGAGATCATAAAAGAAATGAGATGAGAACATGTAGTTAAACCTAGATCTAGAAGAGATTGACCTAACCTAATTCTAGAGAGAAGAGGGAGCTTCTCTCTCTAGAAACTAAACTACATGATGCTAAGGCTACAAACAATTGCTCCCCCTTTTGCTTGGACTTCAATTCTGCATGAAATACACTCAGAAACAAGTTGGATTTGGGCTTGGGCAGCTCAGAAATCGTCCCCAGCGTTTTGCCATTAAGTGGGCCAAGTACGAGTGTTGGCGCGTGCGCGCCATGTGCGCGTGCGCGTTGATTGGCAAATTCCCATCTGCGCGGAAGCGGCATGTACGCGTGCGCGTCCTTGTGAGAGACCACTTTTGCGCGTGCGCGCCTTGTACGCGTGCGCGTCCATTGGTTCCTTCCAAATCTTTGTTTCTTCATGCATTCTCCTCTTTGCATGCTTTTCTCCTCATTTCTTCCATCTGATAATTGCCTAATGAACCTGAAATTACTTAACAAACACATCAAGGCATCGAATGGAATTAAGGTGGGTTAAAATCACCAATTTAAGGCCTAAAAAGCATGTTTTTACATTTAAGCATAATTTAAGGGAAAATTACAAAACCATGCTATTTCATTGAATAAATATGGGAAAAAGTGGATAAATCCCCCAAAATAAGCACAAAATAAACCACGAAATCGGGGTTTATCAAATCTCCCCACACTTAAACTAAGCATGTCCTCATGCTAAAATCAAGAAAGAAGCAAAGGGTATCACATTTATTCAATGCAAGCTACTAACTAAATGCAATCTATTTATATGCAAGTTATCTACACTAGCGGCTCAACAGGCACTATCGTGCCTGTTCAGCCGCTTTTCTATTATTTTTTAAAAAAATTAAATTTATTTTTTGCTAATATATTATTTATTTTTTAAATTTATTAAATAAATATTTTTTATTATTTTAATATTGGCATGACTTTATTTATATAATATTTTGTTAAAATTAAAACTATTATAAAAAAATTTTAAAATGTTAAATTATAAAAATATACAATAAACCCTAAACCCTAAACCCTAAACCCTAAATATGAATCTGAAGAGGTCTTCATTTTCTTATAAGTAATGAAAAAAAAAGAAGAAATGAGAATGTTTATTTTTTTATTTTTAAATATCAAACTATAAGAATAATTAATAAAAAAATAGGAGAATATAAAAATTGTGTACCTGAAAAAAATCTTCGTAATTCATCATATATATCCTTATTAATAATTTTTTGAGTCTTGAAAAATTGTCAGATTTATTGATTATAAAAATAACTATATAAACGCTTCAAGATTATTCAATTAAATTGATTCCTTAATATATTGATTCCTTAATATAGTAGGGACAAATTCAATTAATTCAATTAATTATAGATTTGATAAAATAATTTAAAAATAAAAAATTTATTTAAAAATAAATATAAAAATTTTATAAGTTATTTTATTTTTTAATTTTATATTCATAATTTTAATAGATAAAAAATATTTTATTTTTTTAATTTTATATTCAATTTATTAAATTATCTTTAATTTAAATTTTTTTTAAATTATTAATGTATACTTTTATTATATCTTCTTATTGTATCACACACTATTATTTTCTCTTACTATTATTTCTATCGTACACTATTATTGCCTTATTCTCTTTTCTCATTTTCTTCTTCTCCTCACACCTTCTCTTTACCCAATCGTAATTAATTATCACAAAGTACTATTATCGCAACTTTCAATCTTGTCTATCACTTTGATCTATAATCATTTATTATGTTAACTTTTATGAGTCGTTGAAGTGTTGTTAAAGAATTGGTTTTTGTGTCTTCTGAATATCTAAATGTATGAAAACAGTAGTTTTTTCTTGATATGAATTTTAAGTTGTCTTATTATTCTATTAAAAAAATGTACGAAATAAAACATTCAAAATTTTTGCTCAAATTATCAAAATTTGATGTCAGTAATCCTTAAAAATAATATTAAATACATTATTTTAACTAATATAACAAAAATAGTATATTAATGTAAGTTTTTAACTAATAATTATAAAATTAAGTTGCAATTTAATATAGACCCTTAGAATAAAAGACTGTCATTACTTCTTACATTTGACTACTATTATATAAGTTGTATGTTTGTTTTATTCTTAATCATCACTTGATATAACTCATATTTAATAGGTTAAAAAATTCTTTCTTTCTCTCTCTTATATTCTTAACTTCTTCTATAATAAATTTTTTACATTATCTAATACATAAAATGTCACATCCTTACATTTATCTTAAAAGTTAAAAGTTAAAAGTTAAAAGTAAATTATATTAGTATTTTTAATAAAATTAAAATAAAAAGATAAAAAGCTACTGAAAAGAATAATATTAAATTTGAGTTATGCTATGTGTACACCAAAGTCCGCCACCCGTATAAAATACATGCTAGAATACAAATATACATTGAAAATAAATTAAACTACACATATATTTATTATACACAAATACATTGGTGGCTGATTTTGGTGTACAAATAGTATTTTTGATTAAATTTTATGTTCTTTTGTACCAGAATATTACAATTTATTAGATTATTATATTATCTTTGTACTACAGAACAAAAAATAAAATTCTATATCTTCTTATTGTTACTTATTTTACTTTATTTTTATTACAGTTTATTGTATTATTATATTATTTTTGTATTATATAACAAAAAGTAAAATTCTATATCTTCTTGTTGTTATTTATTTTAGTTTATTTTGGCTATCTAAATTAGCCTGTATAATATTGTAAAGGTTGAAACTGTTTTTAACAGAAAATTTAGATATTTATTGTGTTATCAGGTTATTTAAAAAAACTAACTCATAGATATTATTATCCTACCATATCTTTAATGTTATATGTCAATCTAATATTTAATAAAAAAAAATATTAACCGACATAGAACTGATTAAAAATTTAAAAAATAATTAGCAAAATATCCTTTGAGAGTTTTTTCACTTTACTATTGATACATACATTTTCTTTTCCATCTTTTATATGCCAATCAAATAATCAATACTATATACCAAATAAATAATATTTAATTAATTAATTTTTTTGAAATATAAATTATTTATTTTAATTGAATTATAAACAAATTTGCATATACTTAAATGTCAGAACTTTACATCATTAACAGTTTAGGAAATAAACATATCAATATTTTAACAAATCATTGGTAGTTACAATTTTTTTTGCGTCTTTTTATGTCAATCAAATAAGAATTTAATTTTGATATCCTATTAGTGTAAAATAGTTTTACATGTACATCTAATCACCATCAAAATTAAACTCATCAAATAATCAGGACTATATGCCAAACAAATAATATTGTGGAATAAAAAATTAGTAAATTTTTTGTTGTATAATTGATTTAATTTAATTTAAAAATAAATATTTATGTACTCAAATTTTAATTACAATACTTTATATAATCAATAATTTAGAAAATTAAAAAAATAACATCATTAAATACAAAACAGTTTAAAAAAATGAGATTTAACTAAAAGGTAAATATTGATGCACTTAAAATTTAAAAAAATATTCTACATAATTAATACTTTAAAAAATTTAAAAATTAATTTTATCTTGTACAAAATCGTTTAAAAAAATAAAAAAAATTAACAAAATAATTTATAAGAGTTCTTCGGTTCATTATTGATAGGTATATGCATATAAAAAAAATTAAAAAACAAATATCAGATAAAAAATAATTTTTTAAAATTAAATTGATGAAAGAAAACTTTAGATGTGAAAGATAGATTAAAAATATATAAGAATTAATACAGTTTGGTAAGTAAACTGAAGAGAAAGGAAAATGAAGGTGAAAGTTATGCGTGAAATTAATAACTATAGCAAAACGGTATAAAATTTGCAATTGTAGTGAATGGAAGCGAGGAAAAGATGGAGGCGATACAATCACGATATTGAAGGAAGGAGAATGATGGCAACAGTAATAATACAGAAAAGTGCACCTAATGGTGAGAGGAGAAGCACTAAAAATTGAATAATGAGATTAACTATTGGTATAAAGTACTCACATAAAGAATATACCCAAAATAAAATGATAAGATCGATAAAAAAATTATTTATCACTCCTAATTATTTTTTTTCTCCTTTCATACATGGCGTCTAAAATCAACATTTAGCATAGTCACTATCTAGTTCAGAAAATCACAAAAACTTATCCAAATAATTGTTACATGCAGAGAAGCAAATTCAGAATTGGAAAGAGAAATAAGAAAAATTGAAAACGGATAAAATTAATAAACGAATAAATTATTGGAATAAAGAATTAAAAAAGAGGTTAATCCGTATCGACATTATATATTGTTATAGATTTTTATTTGCCTGTTTTAATTGTAGTCAATCGGGCTACTCTTATGTTTGTGGTACCTCCACTTGTGTTTGGCATTGGAGTTGGAATTGGAATTGAAGTTGTATCAATTAATATGACAACTTGTTTTCTTGTCGAATCATCTCCAAATAAGTTGCTATCTTTGTTCTTCGGTCAGGTGTTGCTATCTTTGTTCTTCGGTCATTTTCTGTCTTCTTCGCCTAGCAGATTCTGTCCAAGTGGTCGACGTTGACGTGATTGTTGATTTCGTGATAGCAAGATGCAGAGAAGAAAAACGTTTGCGAGACCAAAATTGAAAGTGAAAGAGTAATTTAATTTTGTTGGGAGTTAAGTACGACTGAAGGTGGATCAGTTTTTTATTGAAAGTGGGTCAGTTTTTAAATTGAGTACGTAGTGGTAACAGTTTTTTATTGGAAGTAAATCAGTTTTAAAACATGTGGTGGGGTTGAAAGTGAATTAGTTTGATAAATTATTTTTTTGATAAAAAAAAATAGAGGACGTAGTAACAGTTTGTTATATTGAATTCAGTGTTTAACAAACTTAAAAAAATAGGGGTAAAATAGAGAGAAAAAATTGGATACTAAATTTTTCTATCCCATTATATATTGGTATAATCCATTATATATTGGTATAGATTTGATTAAGGAGTACTCTTCTATATGTAATTTTTTTTTAAATATAAACAATAGACATCAGAAAAATATATAAACCGTGTATTATAATTTAATAAATTGGTATAGATTTAATTAAGAGTACACGTTTATATGTAATTTTTTTTAAGATAAACAATAGACATCAGAAGTATTTAAACCGTGTATTGTAATTTAATTAATTTTGTTATAGAATATCAATAAATTATGTTATTATTTGAAATAAAATGAATTAGTTTTAAATTTTGTCATAGGTAAAAATAATTTTAAAAAAAAATAAAAAAATTAAATACATAGTAACAGTTTTTTTTATATTAAAAGTGAAGTGGGTAAAATATTTTTTTGAAAAAAAAAGAAGAAAGAGGGTAAAATGGGAAGAAAGAATTGGATACCAAACTCCTATATCCCCATTATATATTGGTATAGATGAATGCAATGGCTCAGTCAAAACAAGTCAATTTCCAAGAGTACACGTGTAAGCACAAGGGCTAAGGTGTTAGCAATCAAGCAAACCACAATTGGATTGAATCATTGAAAGAGTTCACAAACTTGCAAGAGGAGATTATTAAGGGTGGAAACATGAAATTGAGCGATCGAACCCTCACCGGATATTTATCCGCTCTAAGCACTCAAGTGTATGGGGTTGATTCACTCAATTCTTCTCTAATCATGCTTTCCAAGATTTGTTTTTCATCTAACAATCAACAATTACTTCATGCATGCATACAAATATCTTGAGGGCTTTCCCATAGGTTGTAATGGGCTAGGGTCAAGATAGGATGCATATGGTCAAGTGAACTAGAAATTTGAATCTTTGATTAACATAAACTTCCCACCTAACCTATGACAACCTATACAATTCTAAACAAACCTAACTACCCATTCTTCACTTTTAACACACTCATGCATTCTATTTTAAACACCACACATATGCATTGATTATTATTGAACCTTGAACCTTGGGGCATTTTGTGCCCTTTTTATTGCAATTCTTTTTCTTTCTTTTTCTATAAATATTTTTTTTTCTTTTTATTTTTCTCATTTCAGAAAAAAAAAATTTCATAAAGTATATATACAAGTACCAATGCATATGGTTTTACATTTGATTAATACATGAGTATATACCCAATTCCCAAAATTTTTCAATAAAAATATAAACACACTTTTATCTCTACCCAATGTTCCCAACTCTCCTAAAATCAAATAATGAACACTCTCACTAGCCTAAGCTAATCAAAGATCCAAACAAGGGATATTTATTCTTTTTCAGTTAGGCTTGTAGTGTGCTATTATTAAGAATAAGTGGGTTAAGCATAGGCTCAACATTGGCTAACAATGGAAGATGAAAGGGTAGGCTATTTGGGTAAGTGAGCTATTTGAACAATGGCCTCAATCATATAAATGCATGTATACACAAATAATAGACATAAAGAATCAAACAAATCAAGGATTACAACCATAGGAAGAGAATAATGCACACAAGAATGAAAATAAGTGGTTATGTATGTGTAACCACACAATTAGGCTCAAATCTCACATGCTTGTGTTCTTAGCTCAAAACATGATCCACAAAGTATATACTTCAAGCAAGTTCTAAAAAAAATTTTAACCAATTGGGGTGGTGCCCAAAAAATGATTTTCTTGGAAATTTCTATCATATTGATTGAGCTTATTCTAATGTAAAATTGTGATTTAGAAAAATTCTCCTAGTTTACCCCTTTTTCAATCAAAACATATTTCATCTATAAGAAGGGTTAACTAGATTTTCAGCAATCTATTAATTTTCTAATCACAATCAACAACTGAGATGCAATATATATATATATATATATATATATATACTAAAAGTGTGCAACAACCAAAATAAGAGTATCTACAAAAGCATAAATATGTATAGCAATCCCAAAATGATCTAAAACGTATAGTGCAAAATAAAACAAAATAGAGTAGCAGCGAATAGAAATAAAAGTCTGAAAGTTCACCACATAAAGTGCAAACACCGGTCATGAACGGTGACCTCCCCACACTTTAGGATTGAGCATCGTCCTCGATGCTACTACTGAAGCTCGGGATGGGGGTCAACAATCGCACCAGGCTGTGGCTCATGCTCAGGCTCGGGCTGTAGGACTGGAGGTGGCACTGGCTGTGGCTCCGGAATGTCATGCTGGACCTCAGGAGGCTGCTGAACCTTAGTAGTGGTCTGCGTCACTGGTGGTGCCTCCTACTGGGTCGGCTCCGCACCATGCTCCTCCTCCTGATCCTGCTCATCAGAGGCGGAAGACTCTGGAAGTGGAGGGAGCTCGATACCCTGTGATGCAGCCGCCTGGTCTAAGCGGTCGAGGCGTCGTATAACACGACGCTCGAAGCGCTCCATGAAGCGAAGAAGGTGCTGCACTAACAGATAGGTCGGCTCAGGTGCTGATGGTGGTGCAGGTGCTGGTGTGGACGAAAAGGGTCCTGCTGCGGTGGAGGATGAAGGTCTAGCTGCCTCGACTACCGCTCTAGCTCGAGAACGGTGGCTAGTCGGGGGCTTCTCATGCACCCATACACCCCATGGAATAGTAACTTCCATGTCATCATCATCTGGAGGTGGTGGTGTCATGTCCTCGTCCTCCCACGGGACATCAGCTAGTTCAGCTAAGCTAGTAACCAGTGTTGGAAACGGTAGCAAGCCGCGAATATGAGCTCTCCACATGCTATGCCTAATTAGTCGGGGAAAATACACCTCCTTCCCCTCCATGACACACCCAATCAAAACTAGCATATCCATCAGAATCTCTGAGAAGTGAGTGGTAGGGAAGACATAGTGGGCAAATATCTGCTGCCAGGTCCTAGCCTCCCTAGTCAGATATGCAAATAGCATGCCCTTGGGCTTTGTGTTGCTCGAATCCATCACCCAGGAAGCATCTGGTGTAGCAATCACGCGCCTAAGCACCTCATAGTCAAAAGTCATGGAGAGGAGAGCTACCTCTGCCTGCTGGTAGGCACAAGTCTCAAGAGTACCAACTCTGCAGAGCAACGCATCCTTTAAGGCATCCTCAGTGATCATAATTTCTCTACCCCTCAAGTGTACTGAATCCATGCCTTGTCGGAAGAAGTTACAGTAAAATTCCTTGACCCACGAGATGTTAATCCATCCCAAGTTCCTATCGACGAAATCCAATCCCAACTCAGAAATACGGGCGTTTATGGCGCGCCTCACATCATTGGGAAGATTCAGCTTCTTCTCAATGTTCAGCTTTGTCTTTGCATAACGAGAAAGGCGTAGTTCGCAGTAGAGGTTTGGAAACTTGGTTGGATCAGTGGATGGAAGTAACTGATTTTCTTTTTCCTCATCATTTAGCGGATTCTTAGCATAGTTAGCATATGGTGAGGGTGTAGAGGTCTTAGAGCGCTTCCTCTTTTTGGAAGTAGTGGCTATAGCCTTTCCTTTATCCGACATCCTGAAAACATAGATAATATAATATAAACTTATAGCCAAGTAGATACAAAGCATTCAAAGCAAAGCATATTCATGAAGTGAATAAGGAAAGAGGATTTCTTGGAATGTAAGCAACAGAATATAAAATTCAAACCAGACTTCAAACCAAGAATTAAAACCATGTTTTGCACATCCTTCGTTAATTGAGTTCAGAAAGCACCATATCCAAAAGAATGACAAAAAGAGTTAGGTTGAAAACCAAAAGGAGTCAGTTGGTTAAATGAGTTAGAGTTAGAAATCAGTTTGAAAATCAGTGATATGGTAATAACCATCTCAATCTGAAAGGAATGCACAAACCAATGCTGTAAGCACATTCACAATCATGAGTTGCAACAAGTCATTGATGATGAAATATGATATAGCTAGAAAACAGCTAATATGAAACAAACCATCAATCAATGTAGGGATCACTAGTAATGTTGGTGAAATCAGAATCTTGAGAAACAAGTAAATCAAGCATATTTAACACCAACTTTAGCAATGCATACAAGTCACAAGTTCAAATGTGAATTGGAAACCTCATGGTCTATGTGACTTAATGAGATTATGTATGAACATAATGAACTATTTGGTCACATAGATGAGAACATTCAAACTTATGTGTCTATTGCAAAATAGGCACAAAATTTTAAGGAAATCACAAGTGATGGTCAATTGGAAAATTCATTCAAACCATTCAATGCCTAGACGCAAACCATCATGCATCACAAGCAAGGAGTTTAAGGAAGACCAAAACTTGTCCCTAAGGATTTTCCAAAACCATTTAAGCAACAAAATTCTAATTGAACAGAAATCACCAACTAGAATTTGTTATACCCAAGCAACAAGGTTAATTTTAAGATTATGGTTGAGAAAAATTAGGCAGTAATTCAGCAGCATATTGGCTAATCCCCAAATTGAGACAGACAAAGCAGATTCCATATGAATTCAACAACAATTAAGAACACAAAACCATATGTGAGTTCATATGGAGGTAGCAGCCAGTCAATAGTTCAGCAACAAAACAATTCAAACAGCACAGAGGTCAGAAGCAGTTGCTTCAATCAACATTTCCTTCACCAATCCATCACAAATAAGCAGCATTATCAGAGTACATGAACACAGGGCAATGCAGCAAAACAGAGCAATTTCATATAGCAACAGAAATTCAAACAATGCCTAAATCCACTACTCAGCCCAGATTTGCTAACCACCTAATTCAAACTAAACTAACTAATCTAACCTACTTAAGCTAATCCTAATTACACTAATGCAATTACAGTAAACAACAAAATGAAGTAGAACAGGGGAGGGTATGGAACCTGGGGGGGTGGTGCGCAGAAATTGTGATTACACTTTGATTATGTAAAATTCATTGCTCTTTCTTTCCCTGGCAATGGCGCCAAAAACATGATGCCAATACCATGGTTCACAACTTCGCACAACTAACCAGCAAGTGCACTGGGTCGTCCAAGTAATACCTTACGTGAGTAAGGGTCGAATCCCGCGGAGATTGTTGGTATGAAGCAAGCTAAGGTCACCTTGTAAATCTCAGCCAGGCGGATATAAAATAGTAATGGGGTTTTCGAAAATCATTAATAAAATAGGGATAGAAATACTTATGTAAATCATTGGTGAGAATTTCAGATAAGCGAATAGAGATGCTTTCGTTCCTCTGAACCTCTGCTTTCCTGCTATCTTCATCCTATCAGTCTTACTCCTTTCCATGGCTGGCTTTATGTAATGCATCACCATTGTCAATGGCTACTTTCGGTCTTCTCTCGGGAAAATGATCCAAATGCCCTGTCACAGCACGGCTAATCGTTTGGAGGCATCACCCTTGTCAATGGTTACATCCTATCCTCTTAGTGAAAATGGTCAACGCACCCTGTCACGGCACGGCTATTCATCTGTCGGTTCTTGATCATGCTGGAATAGGATTTACTATCCTTTTGCGTCTGTCACTACGCCCAGCAATCGCGAGTTTGAAGCTCGTCACAGTCATTCAATCATTGAATCCTACTCGGAATACCACAGACAAGGTTTAGACTTTCCGGATTCTCTTGAATGCCGCCATCATTCTAGCTTACACCACGAAGATTCTGATTAAGAGATCTAAGAGATACTCATTCAATCTAATGTAGAACGGAAGTGGTTGTCAGGCACGCGTTCATAGGGAATGATGATGATTGTCACGTTTATCACATTCAGGTTGAAGTGCGAATGAATATCTTAGAAGCGAAATAAGATGAATTGAATAGAAAACAGTAGTACTTTGCATTAATCTTTGAGGAACAGCAGAGCTCCACACCTTAATCTATGGAGTGTAGAAACTCTACCGTTGAAAATACATAAGTGAATAGAGGGTGGGTATGGCCGAGTGGCCAGCCTCCCATGGAGGTCTAGAGATCTCAAATTGATCAAAAGATGATTCCCAAGGATCAAAAAGATGTCTAATACAATAGTTAAAAGTCCTATTTATAATAAACTAGCCACTAGGGTTTACAGAAGTAAGTAATTGATGCATAAATCTACTTCCGGGGCCCACTTGGTGTGTGCTTGGGCTGAGCTTGAATGTTACACGTGTAGAGGTCATTCCTGGAGTTGAACGCCAGTTTTGGTGCCAGTTTGGGCGTTGAACTCCACTTTGCGACTTGTTTCTGGCGCTGGACGCCAGAATTGGGCAGAGAGTTAGCGTTGAACGCCGGTTTTCGTCGTCTAAACTTGGACAAAGTATGGACTATTATACATTGCTGGAAAGCCCTGGATGTCTACTTTCCAACGCAATTAAAAGCGCGCCATTTTGAGTTCTGTAGCTCAAGACAATCCATTTTGAGTGCAGGGAGGTCAGAATCCAACAGCATCAGCAGTCCTTCTTCAACCTCTGAATCTGATTTTTGCTCAAGTCCCACAATTTCAGCCAGAAAATACCTGAAATCACAGAAAAAAACACAAACTCGTAGTAAAGTCCATAAATGTGAATTTAACATAAAAACTAATGAAAACATCCCTAAAAGTAACTAGATCCTACTAAAAACATACTAAAAACAATGCCAAAAAGCGTATAAATTATCCGTTCATCACAACACCAAACTTAAATTGTTGCTTGTCCCCAAGCAACTGAAAATCAAATAGGATAAAAAGAAGAGAATATACTATAAGTTCCAAACTATCAATGAAACATAGCTCCAATTAAATGAGCGGGACTTATAGCTTTTTGCCTCTTGAATAGTTTTGGCATCTCACTTTATCCATTAAGGTTCAGAATGATTGGCATCTATAGGAACTCAGAGTTCAGATAGTGTTATTGATTCTCCTAGTTCAGTATGATGATTCTTGAACACAGCTTCTTTATGAGTCTTGGCCGTGGCCCTAAGCACTTTGTTTTCCAGTATTACCACCGGATATATAAATGCCACAGACACATAATTGGGTGAACCTTTTCAGATTGTGACTCAGCTTTGCTAAAGTTCCCAATTAGAGGTGTCCAGGGTTCTTAAGCACACTCTTTTTTTGCTTTGGACCTTGACTTTAACCGCTCAGTCTCAAGTTTTCACTTGACACTTACACGCCACAAGCACATGGTTAGGGACAGCTTGGTTTAGCCGCTTAGACCAGGATTTTATTCCTTTAGGCCCTCCTATCCACTGATACTCAAAGCCTTGGGATCCTTTTCATTTGCCCTTGCCTTTTGGTTTTAAGGGTTATTGGCTTTTTGCTCTTGCCTCTTGGTTTTAAGAGCTTTTGGCTTTTTCTGCTTGCTTTTTCTTTTTCTTTCTATTTTTTTCTATATATATATTTTTTTTCGCTTATTTTTTTTTTCTGCAAGCTTTGTTCTTTGCTGCTTTTTCTTGCTTCAAGAATCATTTTTATGATTTTTCAGATTATCAAATAACATGTCTCCTAGTCATCATTCTTTCAAGAGCCAACATATTTAACATTCTTAAACAACGACTTCAAAAGACATATGCACCGTTCAAGCATACATTCAGAAAATAAGAAGCATTGTCACCACATCAATATAATTAAGCTAAGTTCAAGGATAAATTCGAAACTCATGTACTTCTTGTTCTTTTGAATTAAAACATTTTTCATTTAAGAGAGGTGATGGATTTATAGGACATTCATGACTTTAAGACAAAGTTACTAACTACTAATGATCATGTAATGAAGACACAAACATAGATAAGCACATACCATAGAAAACGAAAAACAGAAGAAATAAGAACAAGGAATGAATCCACCTTAGTGATGGTGGCGTTTCTTTCTTGAGGAACCAATGATGTCCTTGAGCTCTTCTATGTCTCTTCCTTGTCTTTGTTGCTCCTCCCTCATTGCTTTTTGATCTTCTCTTATTTCATGAAGGATGATGGAGTGCTTTTGATGTTCCACCCTTAGTTGTCCCATGTTGGAACTTAATTCTCCTAGGGAGGTGTTGATTTGCTCCCAAAAATTCTGTGGAGGAAGGTGCATCCCTGGAGGAAGGTGCATCCTGTTGAGATCCATGAATGTGCTCTCTTGGTTGCTTCATCATTTTCTTAGTGATGGGCTTGTGAGATGAATCTTTCCATCTCCCATGGCTAAGAAGTGGAAGCAATTGCCTTCCCTTTCCTCTTTCTTGAGGTTTCTCTGGCCTTAGGTGCCATTAATGGTAATGGAAAAACAAAAAGCTATGCTTTTACCACACCAAACTTAGAATGTTGCTCACCCTCGAGCAAAAGAAGAAAGAATAGAAGAAGAGGAAGAAGATATGGAGGGGATGGAGGGATGTGTGTATGGATGTGAGTGTTGAATGGAAAACAGAAGGGATGATCATGAATGGAGAGAGAGAGGGTGTGGTGGGTGGGGATCCTGTGGGATTCACAGATCTTGAGATGATCCTGTGGTGTCCACAGATCCTGAGGTGTCAAGGATTTACATCCCTGCACCTAATTAGGCATGCAAAATGCCCTTGCACATAACTCTGGGCGTTCAGCGCCAGGTTGGTGCCCATTTTGGGCGTTCAACGCCCATTTGTTGCCCATTTCTGGCGTTGAACGCCAGAACCATGCTTGTTCTGGGCGTTCAGCGCCAGCTCCTCTCCAGGGTGGAATTCTGGCGTTCAGCGCCCAGATGATGCCCATTTTGGGCGTTCAGCGCCCAGATTCTACCCATTTTGGGCGTTCAGCGCCAAAACCATGCTCTGTTCTGGCGTTGAACGCCAGGCAGATGCTTCCTCCAGGGTGTGATTTTTCTTTTGCTATTTTTTATTCCGTTTTCGATTTTTATATTTATCTTGTGACTCCTCATGATCATGAACCTACAAAGACATATAACTAAGAAAAAATATAGTTAGATAAAAAATTGGGTTGCCTCCCAACAAGCGCTTCTTTAATGTCAATAGCTTGACAGTGGGCTCTCATGGAGCCTTACAGATGTTCAGAGCATTGTTGAGGCTCTCCAACACCAAACTTCAAGTTTGGATATGGGAGTTCAACACCAAACTTAGAGTTTGGTTGTGGCCTCCCAACACCAAACTTAGAGTTTGGTTGTGGCCTCCCAACACCAAACTTAGAGTTTGACTGTGGGGCTTTGTTTGACTCTACTTTGAGAGAAGCTTTTTCTGCTTCTTCTTCATGGATGCAGAGAGAGATCCTTGAGTTGTAAACACAAGGTTGTCCTCATTCAGTTGAAGGATCAATTCTCTTCTGTCCACATCAATCACAGCTCTTGCTGTGGCTAGGAAAGGCCTTCCTAGGATGATGGATTCATCCTCTTCCTTTCCAGTATCCAAGACTATGAAATCAGCAGGGATGTAAAGGCCTTCAACCTTTACTAACACGTCCTCTACTTGTCCATAAGCCTATTTTCTTGAATTGTCTGCCATCTCTAATGAGATTTTAGCAGCTTGCACCCCATAGATTCCCAGTTTCTCTATTACAGAGAGGGGCATGAGGTTTATCCCTGAACCAAAGTCACACAGAGCCTTAAAGATCATGGTGCCTATGGTACAAGGTATTATGAACTTTCCAAGATCCTGTCTCTTCTGAGGCAATGTCAGTTGATCCAGATCACTTGGTTCATTGGTGAACAAGGGGGGTTCATCTTCCCAAGTTTCAATACCAAATAATTTGGCATTTAGCTTCATGATTGCACCAAGAAACTTGGCAGTTTGCTCTTCAGTGACATCCTTATTCTCTTCAGAAGAGGAATACTCATCAGAGCTCATGAAGGGCATAAGGAGGTTCAATGGAATCTCTATGGTCTCTAGATGAGCCTCAGAGTCCTTTGGTTCCTCAGAGGGAAGCTCCTTATTGATCACTGGAAGTCCCAGGAGGTCTTCCTCCTTGGGATTCACGTCCTCTCCTTCCCTTACAGGTTCGGCCATGGTACTTATGTCAATGGCCTTGCACTCTCCTTTTGGATTCTCTTCTGTATTGCTTGGGAGAGTACTAGGAGGGATTTCATTGATCCTTTTACTCAGCTGGCCCACTTGTGCTTCCAAATTTCTAATGGAAGACCTTGTTTAATTCTTGAAACTCACAGTGGCCTTAGATAGATCAGAGACTAAATTTGCTAAGCTAGATGGATTCTGCTCAGAATTCTCTGTCTGTTGCTGAGTGGATGATGGAAAAGGCTTGCTATTGCTAAACATGTTTCTTCCACCATTATTAAAGACTTGTTGAGGCATTTGATCCTTCCATGAGAGATTTGGATGATTTCTCCATGATGGATTATAGGTGTTTCCATAAGGTTCACCTACGTAATTTACCTCTGCTATTGCAGGGTTCTCAGGATCATAAGCTTCTTCTGCATAAGAAGCCTCTTGAGTACTGTTGGATGCAGCTTGCATTCCATTCAGACTCTGAGAAATCATATTGACTTGCTGAGTCAATATTTTGTTCTGAGCCAATATGGCATTCACAGTATCAACTTCAAGAACTCCCTTCTTCATAGGCGTCCCATTACTCACAGGATTCCTCTCAGAAGTGTACACGAACTGGTTGTTAGCAACCATGTCACTGAGTTCTTGAGCATCTGCAGGCGTTTTCTTTAGGTGAATGGATGCACCTACAGAAGTATCCAATGACATCTTTGATAGCTCAGATAAACCATCATAGAATATATCCAGGATGGTCCATTCTAAAAGCATGCCAGAGGGACACTTTTTGGTCAGCTGCTTGTATCTTTCCCAAGCTTCATAGAGGGATTCACCTTCTTTCTGTCTGAAGGTTTGAACTTCAGCTCTAAGCTTGCTCAGTTTTTGAGGAGGAAGGAACTTGGCTAGGAAAGCCGTGACCAGCTTATCCCAAGAGTTCAGGCTATCTTTGGGTTGAGAGTCCAACCACACTCTAGCTCTGTCTCTTACAGCAAAAGGGAAAAGCATGAGCCTGTAGACTTCAGGATCTACTCCATTAGTATTATCAGTATCACAGATCTGCAAGAATTCAGTTAAAAACTGACAAGGATCTTCAGATGGAAGTCCATGAAACTTGTAGTTCTGCTGCATCAGAGAAACTAGTTGAGGTTTCAGCTCAAAATTGTTTGCTCCAATGGTAGGAATGGAGATGCTTCTTCTATGTAAATTGAAATTAGGTGCAGTAAAGTCACCAAGCATTCTCCTTGCATTATTGTTGTTGGGTTCGGCTACCATCTCCTTTACTTGTTCGAAATTTTCAATAAGGTTGTCTCTGGATTGTTGTAATTTAGCTTCTCTTAGTTTTCTCTTCAGAGTCCTTTCAGGTTCTGGATCAGCTTCAACAAGAATGCCTTTTTCTCTGTCCCTGCTCATAAGAAAGAGAAGAGAAAAAGAAAAGAAGAGGAATCCTCTATGTCACAGTAAAGAGGTTCCTTATTGTTAGTAGAAGAAGAAAAGGAATAGGGGTGAAGAAGAATGAAGAATCCAAACACAAGGGTAAGGATAGCAGAGATGTGAGATGAGGAGATGTTAGTAGATGAATAAATAAATAGAAGGAGATGAGGAAGAAGGTGAATTTTTGAAAATTAGTTTTTGAAAAAGAGTTAGTAATTTTCGAAAAGAAATTTTGAAAAAGGTTAGAAATTTTCAAAATGAAAATCAAAAAATTAAAATAATTAGTTAATTAAAAAGAAATTTTTTTGAAAAAGGGGGAGATATTTTCGAAAGATAGAGAGAGAGAGTTAGGTGGTTTTGAAAAAGATAAGAAACAAACAAAAAGTTAGTTAGTTAGTTGAAACAAATTTTGAAAATCAATTTTGAAAAGATAAGGAGATAAGAAGTTAGAGAAGATATTTTGAAATCAAATTTTTGAAAAAAATAAGATAGGAAGATATTTTTGAAAAGATATGATTGAAATTAGTTTTGAAAAAGATTTGACTTTTAAAATCACAATTAATGACTTGATTCACAAGAAATCACAAGATATGATTCTAGAACTTAAAGTTTGAATCTTTCTTAACAAGTAAGTAACAAACTTGAAATTTTTGAATCAAAACATTAATTGGTGATGTTATTTTCGAAAATTTGATATATAAAAATAAGAAAAATATTTTTGAAAAATGTTTTTAGAATTTTGAAAATAACTAAGAAAAATGAAAAAGATTTGATTTTTGAAAAAGATTTTGAAAAAGATAGGATTTTTAGATTGAAAATTTGATTTGACTCATAAAAACAACTAGATTAAAAATTTTTTTTGAAAAAGTCAAATCTAATTTTCGAAATTTTAAGAGAGAAAAAAAGGGAAAGATATTTTTTTTATTTTTGAATTTTTATGATGAGAGAGAAAAACAAGAAAAATGATGCAATGCATGAAAGTTATGGATCAAAACAATGAATGCATGCAAGAATGCTGTGAATGTCAAGATGAACACCAAGAACACTATGAAGATCATGATGAACATCAAGAACACATTTTTGAAAAATTTTTAATGCAAAGAAGACATGCAAGACACCAAACTTAGAATTCTTTAATGCTTAGACACTAAGAATTCAAGAATGCATATGAAAAACAAGAAAAGACACAAAACATGCAAATGCAAAGATCAAACAAGAAGACTTACCAAGAACAACTTGAAGATCATGAAGAACACTATGAATGCATGAAAATTTTCGAAAAATGCAAGATGAATATGCAATTGACACCAAACTTATAACATGACTCAAGACTCAAACATGAAACACAAAAAATATTTTTGATTTTTATGATTTTCTAATTTTTTTGTATTTTTTTTTTCGAAAATTAAGTGAAAAACAAAAATAAGGATTCCAAAATTTTTAATATGAATTCCAGGAATCTTATACTTTTTAGTCTAAAGCTCCAATCAAAGGGTCAGGCATGGCTTAATAGCCAGCCAAGCTTTAGAATGGAATTACATCCATTGAGGTGATTAGTTGAAGACCAATCCCAAAGGAGTTTGAATATGGCTTTACAGCTAGCCCGGCTTCAACATGCTTCATGAAACACTAGAATTCATTCTTAAAAATTCTGAAGAAAATTATATTTTTGAAAACATTTTTTTTTTAAATTTTTTTTCGAAAACAAAGGAAAATTTTTTTGAAAGAATTTTGAAGAATTTTTGAAAATAAAACAAAAAGAAAATTACCTAATCTGAGCAACAAGATGAACCGTCAGTTGTCCAAACTCGAACAATCACCGGCAACGGCGCCAAAAACTTGGTGCGCAGAAATTGTGATTACACTTTGATTATGTAAAATTCATTGCTCTTTCTTTCCCTGGCAATGGCGCCAAAAACATGATGCCAATACCATGGTTCACAACTTTGCACAACTAACCAGCAAGTGCACTGGGTTGTCTATGTAATACCTTACGTGAGTAAGGGTCGAATCCTACGGAGACTGTTGGTATGAAGCAAGCTAAGGTCACCTTGTAAATCTCAGTCAGGCGGATATAAAATAGTAATGGGGTTTTCGAAAATCATTAATAAAATAGGGATAGTAATACTTATGTAAATCATTGGTGAGAATTTCAGATAAGCGAATAGAGATGCTTTCGTTCCTCTGAACCTCTGCTTTCCTGCTATCTTCATCCTATCAGTCTTACTCCTTTCCATGGCTGGCTTTATGTAATGCATCACCATTGTCAATGGCTACTTTCGGTCTTCTCTCGGGAAAATGATCCAAATGCCCTATCACGGCACGGCTAATCGTCTGGAGGCATCACCTTTGTCAATGGTTACATCCTATCCTCTCAGTGAAAATGGTCAACGCACCCTGTCACGGCATGGCTATTCATCTGTCAGTTCTCGATCATGCTGGAATAGGATTTACTATCCTTTTGCGTCTGTCACTACGCCCAGCAATCGCGAGTTTGAAGATCGTCACAGTCATTCAATCATTGAATCCTACTCGGAATACCACAGACAAGGTTTAGACTTTCCGGATTCTCTTGAATGCCGCCATCATTCTAGCTTACACCACGAAGATTCTGATTAAGAGATCTAAGAGATACTCATTCAATCTAATGTAGAACGGAAGTGGTTGTCAGGCACGCGTTCATAGGGAATGATGATGATTGTCACGTTCATCACATTCAGGTTGAAGTGCGAATGAATATCTTAGAAGCGAAATAAGATGAATTGAATAGAAAACAGTAGTACTTTGCATTAATTTTGAGGAACAGCAGAGCTCCACACCTTAATCTATGGAGTGTAGAAACTCTACCATTGAAAATACATAAGTGAATAGAGGGTGGGCATGGCGGAGTGGCCAGACTCCCATGGAGGTCTAGAGATCTCAAATTGATCAAAAGATGATTCCCAAGGATCAAAAAGATGTCTAATACAATAGTAAAAAGTCCTATTTATAATAAACTAGCCACTAGGGTTTACAGAAGTAAGTAATTGATGCATAAATCCATTCCGGGGCCGACTTGGTGTGTGCTTGGGCTGAGCTTGAATGTTACACGTGTAGAGGTCATTCCTGGAGTTGAGCGCCAGTTTTGGTGCCAGTTTGGGCGTTGAACTCCACTTTGCAACTTGTTTCTGGCGCTGGACGCCAGAATTGGGCAGAGAGCTGGCGTTGAATGCCGGTTTTCGTCCTCTAAAAATGGGCAAAGTATGGACTATTATACATTGCTGGAAAGCCCTGGATGTGTACTTTCCAACGCAATTAGAAGACGCCAATTTGAGTTTGTAGCTCCAGAAAATCCATTTTGAGTGCAGGGAGGTCAGAATCCAACAGCATCAGCAGTCCTTCTTCAACCTCTGAATCTGATTTTTGCTCAAGTCCCTCAATTTCAGCCAGAAAATACCTGAAATCACAGAAAAACACATAAACTCATAGTAAAGTCCAGAAATGTGAATTTAACATAAAAACTAATGAAAATATCCCTAAAAGTAACTAGATCCTACTAAAAACATACTAAAAATAATGCCAAAAAGCGTATAAATTATCCGCTCATCACAACACCAAACTTAAATTGTTGCTTGTCCCCAAGCAACTGAAAATCAAATAGGATAAAAAGAAGAGAATATACTATAAGTTCCAAACTATCAATGAAACATAGCTCCAATTAAATGAGCGGGACTTATAGCTTTTTGCCTCTTGAATAGTTTTGGCATCTCACTTTATCCATTGAGGTTCAGAATGATTGGCATCTATAGGAACTCAGAGTTCAGATAGTGTTATTGATTCTCCTAGTTCAGTATGATGATTCTTGAACACAGCTTCTTTATGAGTCTTGGCCGTGGCCCTAAGCACTTTGTTTTCCAGTATTACCACCGGATATATAAATGCCACAGACACATAATTGGGTGAAACTTTTCAGATTGTGACTCAGCTTTGCTAAGTCCCCAATTAGAGGTGTCCAGGGTTCTTAAGCACACTCTTTTTTTGCTTTGGACCTTGACTTTAACTGCTCAGTCTCAAGTTTTCACTTGACACTTACACGCCACAAGCACATGGTTAGGGACAGCTTGGTTTAGCCGCTTAGACCAGGATTTTATTCCTTTAGGCCCTCCTATCCACTGATGCTCAAAGCCTTGGGATCCTTTTTATTTGCCCTTGCCTTTTGGTTTTAAGGGTTATTGGCTTTTTGCTCTTGCCTCTTGGTTTTAAGAGCTTTTGGCTTTTTCTGCTTGCTTTTTCTTTTTCTTTCTATTTTTTTCTATATATATTTTTTTCGCCTATGTTATTTTTTTTTCTGCAAGCTTTGTTCTTTGCTGCTTTTTCTTGCTTCAAGAATCATTTTTATGATTTTTCAGATTATCAAATAACATGTCTCCTAGTCATCATTCTTTCAAGAGCCAACATATTTAACATTCTTAAACAACAACTTCAAATGACATATGCACCGTTCAAGCATACATTCAGAAAACAAGAAGCATTGTCACCACATCAATATAATTAAGCTAAGTTCAAGGATAAATTCGAAACTCATGTACTTCTTGTTCTTTTGAATTAAAACATTTTTCATTTAAGAGAGGTGATGGATTCATAGGACATTCATGACTTTAAGACAAAGTTACTAACTACTAATGATCATGTAATGAAGACACAAACATAGATAAGCACATAACATAGAAAACGAAAAACAGAAGAAATAAGAACAAGGAATGAATCCACCTTAGTGATGGTGGCATTTCCTTCTTGAGGAACCAATGATGTCCTTGAGCTCTTCTATGTCTCTTCCTTGTCTTTGTTGCTCCTCCCTCATTGCTTTTTGATCTTCTCTTGTTTCATGAAGGATGATGGAGTGCTCTTGATATTCCACCCTTAGTTGTCCCATGTTGGAACTTAATTCTCCTAGGGAGGTGTTGATTTGCTCCCAAAAATTCTGTGGAGGAAGGTGCATCCCTTGAGGTATCTCAGGGGTTTCTTGATGATGAGCTTTTCATGTGCCTGTTGAGATCCATGAATGTGCTCTCTTGGTTGCTTCATCCTTTTCTTAGTGATGGGCTTGTGAGATGAATCTTTCCATCTCCCATGGCTCAGAGGTGGAAGCAATTGCCTTCCCTTTTCTCTTTCTTGAGGTTTCTCTGGCCTTAGGTGCCATTAATGGTAATGGAAAAACAAAAAGCTATGCTTTTACCACACCAAACTTAGAATGTTGCTTGCCCTCGAGCAAAAGAAGAAAGAATAGAAGAAGAAGAAGAAGATATGGAGGGGATGGAGGGATGTGTGTATGGATGTGAGTGGTGAATGGAAAACAGAAGGGATGATCATGAATGGAGAGAGAGAGGGTGTGGTGGGTGGGGATCCTGTGGGATTCAAGATCTTGAGATGATCCTGTGGTGTCCACAGGTCCTGAGGTGTCAAGGATTTACATCCCTGCACCCAATTAGGCATGCAAAATGCCCTTGCACACAACTCTGGGTGTTCAGCGCCAGGTTGGTGCCCATTTTGGGCGTTCAACGCCCATTTGTTGCCCATTTCTGGCGTTGAACGCCAGAACCATGCTTGTTCTGGGCGTTCAGCGCCAGCACCCCTCCAGGGTGCAATTCTGGCGTTCAGCGCCCAGATGATGCCCATTTTGGGCGTTCAGCGCCCAGATTCTGCCCATTTTGGGCGTTCAGCGCCTGAACCATGCTCTGTTCTGGCGTTGAACGCCAGGCAGATGCTTCCTCCAGGGTGTGATTTTTCTTCTGCTGTTTTTGATTCAGTTTTCGATTTTTATATTTATCTTGTGACTCCTCATGATCATGAACCTACAAAGACATATAACTAAGAAAAAATATAGTTAGATAAAAAATTGGGTTGCCTCCCAACAAGCGCTTCTTTAATGTCAATAGCTTGACAGTGGGCTCTCATGGAGCCTTACAGATGTTCAGAGCATTGTTGAGGCTCTCCAACACCAAACTTAGAGTTTGGATATGGGAGTTCAACACCAAACTTAGAGTTTGGTTGTGGCCTCCCAACACCAAACTTAGAGTTTGACTGTGGGGGCTTTGTTTGACTCTGCTTTGAGAGAAGCTTTTTCTGCTTCCTCTTCATGGATGCAGAGAGAGATCCTTGAGTTGTAAACACAAGGTTGTCCTCATTCATTTGAAGGATCAATTCTCCTCTGTCCACATCAATCACAGCTCTTGCTGTGGCTAGGAAAGGCCTTCCTAGGATGATGGATTCATCCTCTTCCTTTCCAGTATCCAAGACTATGAAATCAGCAGGGATGTAAAGGCCTTCAACCTTTACTAACACGTCCTCTACTTGTCCATAAGCCTGTTTTCTTGAATTGTCTGCCATCTCTAATGAGATTTTAGCAGCTTGCACCCCATAGATTCCCAGTTTCTCTATTATAGAGAGGGGCATGAGGTTTATTCCTGAACCAAAGTCACACAGAGCCTTAAAGATCATGGTGCCTATGGTACAAGGTATATGAACTTTCCAGGATCCTGTCTCTTCTGAGGCAATGTCAGTTGATCCAGATCACTTAGTTCATTGGTGAACAAGGGAGGTTCATCTTCCCAAGTTTCAATACCAAATAATTTGGCATTTAGCTTCATGATTGCACCAAGAAACTTGGCAGTTTGCTCTTCAGTGACATCCTCATTCTCTTCAGAAGAGGAATACTCATCAGAGCTCATGAAGGGCATAAGGAGGTTCAATGGAATCTCTATGGTCTCTAGATGAGCCTCAGAGTCCTTTGGTTCCTCTGAGGGAAGCTCCTTATTGATCACTGGAAGTCCCAGGAGGTCTTCCTCCTTGGGATTCACGTCCTCTCCTTCCCTTACAGGTTCGGCCATGGTACTTATGTCAATGGCCTTGCACTCTCCTTTTGGATTCTCTTCTGTATTGCTTAGGAGAGTACTAGGAGGGATTTCATTGATCCTTTTACTCAGCTGGCCCACTTGTGCTTCTAAATTTCTAATGGAAGACCTTGTTTCATTCTTGAAACTCACAGTGGCCTTAGATAGATCAGAGACTAAATTTGCTAAGCTAGATGGATTCTGCTCAGAATTCTCTGTCTGTTGCTGAGTGGATGATGGAAAAGGCTTGCTATTGCTAAACCTGTTTCTTCCACCATTATTAAAGCCTTGTTGAGGCCTTTGATCCTTCCATGAGAGATTTGGATGATTTCTCCATGATAGATTATAGGTGTTTCCATAAGGTTCACCTACGTAATTTACCTTTGCTATTGCAGGGTTCTCAGGATCATAAGCTTCTTCTGCATAAGAAGCCTCTTGAGTACTGTTGGATGCAGCTTGCATTCCATTCAGACTCTGAGAAATCATATTGACTTGCTGAGTCAATATTTTGTTCTAAGCCAATATGGCATTCAGAGTATCAACTTCAAGAACTCCCTTCTTCATAGGCATCCCATTACTCACAGGATTCCTCTCAGAAGTGTACACGAACTGGTTATTAGCAACCATGTCAATGAGTTCTTGAGCTTCTGCAGGCGTTTTTTTTAGGTGAATGGATCCACCTGTAGAAGTATCCAATGACATCTTTGATAGCTCAGATAAACCATCATAGGATATATCCAGGATGGTCCATTCTGAAAGCATGCCAGAGGGACACTTTTTGGTCAGCTGCTTTTATCTTTCCCAAGCTTCATAGAGGGATTCACCTTCTTTCTGTCTGAAGGTTTGAACATCAGCTCTAAGCTTGCTCAGCTTTTGAGGAGGAAAGAACTTGGCTAGGAAAGCCGTGACCAGCTTATCCTAAGAGTTCAGGCTATCTTTGGGTTGAGAGTCCAACCACACTCTAGCTCTGTCTCTTACAGCAAAAGGGAAAAGCATGAGCCTGTAGTCTTCAGGATCTACTCCATTAGTCTTATCAGTATCACAGATCTGCAAGAATTTAGTTAAGAACTGAAAAGGATCTTCAGATGGAAGTCTATGAAACTTGCAGTTCTGCTGCATCAGAGAAACTAGCTGAGGTTTCAGCTCAAACTTGTTTGCTCCAATGGTAGGAATGGAGATGCTTCTTCTATGTAAATTGGAATTAGATGCAGTAAAGTCACCAAGCATTCTCCTTGCATTATTGTTGTTGGGTTCGGCTGCCATCTCCTTTACTTGTTCGAAATTTTCAATAAGGTTGTCTCTGGATTGTTGTAATTTAGCTTCTCTTAGTTTTCTCTTCAGAGTCCTTTCAGGTTCTGGATCAGCTTCAACAAGAATGCCTTTTTCTCTGTCCCTGCTCATAAGAAAGAGAAGAGAAAAAGAAAAGAAGAGGAATCCTCTATGTCACAGTAAAGAGGTTCCTTATTGTTAGTAGAAGAAGAAAAGGAATAGGGGTGAAGAAGAATGAAGAATCCAAACACAAGGGTAAGGATAGCAGAGATGTGAGATGAGGAGATGTTAGTAGATGAATAAATAAATAGAAGGAGATGAGGAAGAAGGTGAATTTTCAAAAATTAGTTTTTGAAAAAGAGTTAGTAATTTTCGAAAAGAAATTTTGAAAAAGGTTAGAAATTTTCGAAAATGAAAATCAAAAAATTAAAATAATTAGTTAATTAAAAAGAAATTTTTTTGAAAAAGGGGGAGATATTTTCGAAAGATAGAGAGAGAGAGTTAGGTGGTTTTGAAAAAGATAAGAAACAAACAAAAAGTTAGTTAGTTAGTTGAAACAAATTTTGAAAATCAATTTTGAAAAGATAAGGAGATAAGAAGTTAGAGAAGATATTTTGAAATCAAATTTTTGAAAAAAATAAGATAGGAAGATATTTTTGAAAAGATATGATTGAAATTAGTTTTGAAAAAGATTTGATTTTTAAAATCACAATTAATGACTTGATTCACAAGAAATCACAAGATATGATTCTAGAACTTAAAGTTTGAATCTTTCTTAACAAGTAAGTAACAAACTTGAAATTTTTGAATCAAAACATTAATTGGTGATGTTATTTTCCAAAATTTGATATATAAAAATAAGAAAAATATTTTTGAAAAATGTTTTTAGAATTTTTGAAAATAACTAAGAAAAATGAAAATGATTTGATTTTTGAAAAAGATTTTGAAAAAGATAGGATTTTTAGATTGAAAATTTGATTTGACTCATAAAAACAACTAGATTAAAAAATTTTTTTGAAAAAGTCAAATCTAATTTTCGAAATTTTAAGAGAGAAAAAAAGGGAAAGATATTTTTTTATTTTTGAATTTTTATGATGAGAGAGAAAAACAAGAAAAATGATGCAATGCATGAAAGTTATGGATCAAAACAATGAATGCATGCAAGAATGCTATGAATGTCAAGATGAACACCAAGAACACTATGAAGATCATGATGAACATCAAGAACACATTTTTGAAAAATTTTTAATGCAAAGAAGACAGCAAGACACCAAACTTAGAATTCTTTAATGCTTAGACACTAAGAATTCAAGAATGCATATGAAAAACAAGAAAAGACACAAAACATGCAAATGCAAAGATCAAACAAGAAGACTTACCAAGAACAACTTGAAGATCATGAAGAACACTATGAATGCATGAAAATTTTCGAAAAATGCAAGATGAATATGCAATTGACACCAAACTTATAACATGACTCAAGACTCAAACATGAAACACAAAAAATATTTTTGATTTTTATGATTTTCTAATTTTTTTGTATTTTTTTTTTCGAAAATTAAGTGAAAAACAAAAATAAGGATTCCAAAATTTTAATATGAATTCCAGGAATCTTATACTTTTTAGTCTAAAGCTCCAATCAAAGGGTCAGGCATGGCTTAATAGCCAGCCAAGCTTTAGAATGGAATTACATCCATTGAGGTGATTAGTTGAAGACCAATCCCAAAGGAGTTTGAATATGGCTTTACAGCTAGCCCGGCTTCAACATGCTTCATGAAACACTAGAATTCATTCTTAAAAATTCTGAAGAAAATTATATTTTTGAAATAATTTTTTTTTTAATTTTTTTTTTCGAAAACAAAGGAGAATTTTTTTGAAAGAATTTTGAAGAATTTTTGAAAATAAAACAAAAAGAAAATTACCTAATCTGAGCAACAAGATGAACCGTCAGTTGTCCAAACTCGAACAATCACCGGCAACGGCGCCAAAAACTTGGTGCGCAGAAATTGTGATTACACTTTGATTATGTAAAATTCATTGCTCTTTCTTTCCCTGGAAATGGCGCCAAAAACATGATGCCAATACCATGGTTCACAACTTTGCACAACTAACCAGCAAGTGCACTGGGTTGTCTAAGTAATACCTTACGTGAGTAAGGGTCGAATCCCACGGAGATTGTTGGTATGAAGCAAGCTAAGGTCACCTTGTAAATCTCAGTCAGGCAGATATAAAATAGTAATGGGGTTTTCGAAAATCATTAATAAAATAGGGATAGAAATACTTATGTAAATCATTGGTGAGAATTTCAGATAAGCGAATAGAGATGCTTTCGTTCCTCTGAACCTTTGCTTTCCTGCTATCTTCATCCTATCAATCTTACTCCTTTCCATGGCTAGCTTTATGTAATGCATCACCATTGTCAATGGCTACTTTCGGTCTTCTCTCGGGAAAATGATCCAAATGCCCTGTCACGGCACGGCTAATCGTCTGGAGGCATCACCCTTGTCAATGGTTACATCCTATCCTCTCAGTGAAAATGGTCAACGCACCCTGTCACGGCATGGCTATTCATCTGTCAGTTCTCGATCATGCTGGAATAGGATTTACTATCCTTTTGCGTCTGTCACTACGCCCAGCAATCGCGAGTTTGAAGATCGTCACAGTCATTCAATCATTGAATCCTACTCGGAATACCACAGACAAGGTTTAGACTTTCCGGATTCTCTTGAATGCCGCCATCATTCTAGCTTACACCACGAAGATTCTGATTAAGAGATCTAAGAGAACTCATTCAATCTAATGTAGAACGGAAGTGGTTGTCAGGCACGCGTTCATAGGGAATGATGATGATTGTCACGTTCATCACATTCAGGTTGAAGTGCGAATGAATATCTTAGAAGCGAAATAAGATGAATTGAATAGAAAACAGTAGTACTTTGCATTAATCTTTGAGGAACAGCAGAGCTCCACACCTTAATCTATGGAGTGTAGAAACTCTACCGTTGAAAATACATAAGTGAATAGAGGGTGGGCATGGCGGAGTGGCCAGACTCCCATGGAGGTCTAGAGATCTCAAATTGATCAAAAGATGATTCCCAAGGATCAAAAAGATGTCTAATACAATAGTAAAAAGTCCTATTTATAATAAACTAGCCACTAGGGTTTACAGAAGTAAGTAATTGATGCATAAATCCACTTCCGGGGCCGACTTGGTGTGTTCTTGGGCTGAGCTTGAATGTTACACGTGTAGAGGTCATTCCTGGAGTTGAGCGCCAGTTTTGGTGCCAGTTTGGGCGTTGAACTCCACTTTGCAACTTGTTTCTGGCGCTGGACGCCAGAATTGGGCAGAGAGCTGGCGTTGAACGCCGGTTTTCGTCGTCTAAACATGGGAAAAGTATGGACTATTATACATTGCTGGAAAGCCCTGGATGTGTAATTTCCAACGCAATTGAAGAGCGCCAATTTGAGTTCTGTAGCTCCAGAAAATCCATTTTGAGTGCAGGGAGGTCAGAATCCAACAGCATCAGCAGTCCTTCTTCAACCTCTGAATCTGATTTTTGCTCAAGTCCCTCAATTTCAGCCAGAAAATACCTGAAATCACAGAAAAACACATAAACTCATAGTAAAGTCCAGAAATGTGAATTTAACATAAAAAATAATGAAAATATCCCTAAAAGTAACTAGATCCTACTAAAAACATACTAAAAATAATGCCAAAAAGCGTATAAATTATCCGCTCATCACAACACCAAACTTAAATTGTTGCTTGTCCCCAAGCAACTGAAAATCAAATAGGATAAAAAGAAGAGAATATACTATAAGTTCCAAACTATCAATGAAACATAGCTCCAATTAAATGAGCGGGACTTATAGCTTTTTGCCTCTTGAATAGTTTTGGCATCTCACTTTATCCATTGAGGTTCAGAATGATTGGCATCTATAGGAACTCAGAGTTCAGATAGTGTTATTGATTCTCCTAGTTCAGTATGATGATTCTTGAACACAGCTTCTTTATGAGTCTTGGCCGTGGCCCTAAGCACTTTGTTTTCCAGTATTACCACCGGATATATAAATGCCACAGACACATAATTGGGTGAACCTTTTCAGATTGTGACTCAGCTTTGCTAAGTCCCCAATTAGAGGTGTCCAGGGTTCTTAAGCACACTCTTTTTTTGCTTTGGACCTTGACTTTAACCGCTCAGTCTCAAGTTTTCACTTGACACTTACACGCCACAAGCACATGGTTAGGGACAGCTTGGTTTAGCCGCTTAGACCAGGATTTTATTCCTTTAGGCCTTCCTATCCACTGATGCTCAAAGCCTTGGGATCCTTTTTATTTGCCCTTGCCTTTTGGTTTTAAGGGTTATTTGCTTTTTGCTCTTGCCTCTTGGTTTTAAGAGCTTTTGGCTTTTTCTGCTTGCTTTTTCTTTTTCTTTATATTTTTTTCTATATATATTTTTTTCGCCTATGTTATTTTTTTTTCTGCAAGCTTTGTTCTTTGCTGCTTTTTCTTGCATCAAGAATCATTTTTATGATTTTTCAGATTATCAAATAACATGTCTCCTAGTCATCATTCTTTCAAGAGCCAACATATTTAACATTCTTAAACAACAACTTCAAATGACATATGCACCGTTCAAGCATACATTCAGAAAACAAGAAGCATTTGTCACCACATCAATATAATTAAGCTAAGTTCAAGGATAAATTCGAAACTCATGTACTTCTTGTTCTTTTGAATTAAAACATTTTTCATTTAAGAGAGGTGATGGATTCATAGGACATTCATGACTTTAAGACAAAGTTACTAACTACTAATGATCATGTAATGAAGACACAAACATAGATAAGCACATAACATAGAAAACGAAAAACAGAAGAAATAAGAACAAGGAATGAATCCAACTTAGTGATGGTGGCGTTTCCTTCTTGAGGAACCAATGATGTCCTTGAGCTCTTCTATGTCTCTTCCTTGTCTTTGTTGCTCCTCCCTCATTGCTTTTTGATCTTCTCTTATTTCATGAAGGATGATGGAGTGCTCTTGATGTTCCACCCTTAGTTGTCCCATGTTGGAACTTAATTCTCCTAGGGAGGTGTTGATTTGCTCCCAAAAATTCTATGGAGGAAGGTGCATCCCTTGAGGTATCTCAGGGGTTTCTTGATGATGAGCTTCTTCATGTGCCTGTTGAGATCCATGAATGTGCTCTCTTGGTTGCTTCATCCTTTTCTTGGTGATGGGCTTGTGAGATGAATCTTTCCATCTCCCATGGCTCAGAGGTGGAAGCAATTGCCTTCCCTTTTCTCTTTCTTGAGGTTTCTCTGGCCTTAGGTGCCATTAATGGTAATGGAAAAACAAAAAGCTATGCTTTTACCACACCAAACTTAGAATGTTGCTCGCCCTCGAGCAAAAGAAGAAAGAATAGAAGAAGAAGAAGAAGATATGGAGGGGATGGAGGGATGTGTGTATGGATGTGAGTGGTGAATGGAAAACAGAAGGGATGATCATGAATGGAGAGAGAGAGGGTGTGGTGGGTGGGGATCCTGTGGGATTCACAGATCTTGAGATGATCCTGTGGTGTCCACAGGTCCTGAGGTGTCAAGGATTTACATCCCTACACCCAATTAGGCATGCAAAATGCCCTTGCACACAACTCTGGGTGTTCAGCGCCAGGTTGGTGCCCATTTTGGGCGTTCAACACCCATTTGTTGCCCATTTCTGGGCGTTCAGCGCCAGCACCTCTCCAGGGTGCAATTCTGGCGTTCAGCGCCCAGATGATGCCCATTTTGGGCGTTCAGTGCCCAGATTCTGCCCATTTTGGGCGTTCAGCGCCAGAACCATGCTCTGTTCTAGCGTTGAACGCCAGGCAGATGCTTCCTCCAGGGTGTGATTTTTCTTCTGCTGTTTTTGATTCCGTTTTCGATTTTTATATTTATCTTGTGACTCCTCATGATCATGAACCTACAAAGACATATAACTAAGAAAAAATATAGTTAGATAAAAAATTAGGTTGCCTCCCAACAAGCGCTTCTTTAATGTCAATAGCTTGACAGTGGGCTCTCATGGAGCCTTACAGATGTTCAGAGCAATGTTGAGGCTCTCCAACACTAAACTTAGAGTTTGGATATGGGAGTTCAATACCAAACTTAGAGTTTGGTTGTGGCCTCCCAATACCAAACTTAGAGTTTGACTGTGGGGGCTTTGTTTGACTCTGCTTTGAGAGAAGCTTTTTCTGCTTCTTCTTCATGGATGCAGAGAGAGATCCTTGAGTTGTAAACACAAGGTTGTCCTCATTCATTTGAAGGATCAATTCTCCTCTGTCCACATCAATCACAGCTCTTGCTGTGGCTAGGAAAGGCCTTCCTAGGATGATGGATTCATCCTCTTCCTTTCCAGTATCCAAGACTATGAAATCCGCAGGGATGTAAAGGCCTTCAACCTTTACTAACACGTCCTCTACTTGTCCATAAGCCTGTTTTCTTGAATTGTCTGCCATCTCTAATGAGATTTTAGCAGCTTGCACCCCATAGATTCCCAGTTTCTCTATTACAGAGAGGGGCATGAGGTTTATCCCTGAACCAAAGTCACACAGAGCCTTAAAGATCATGGTGCCTATGGTACAAGGTATTATGAACTTTCCAGGATCCTGTCTCTTCTGAGGCAATGTCAGTTGATCCAGATCACTTAGTTCATTGGTGAACAAGGGATGTTCATCTTCCCAAGTTTCAATACCAAATAATTTGGCATTTAGCTTCATGATTGCACCAAGAAACTTGGCAGTTTGCTCTTCAGTGACATCCTCATTCTCTTCAGAAGAGGAATACTCATCAGAGCTCATGAAGGGCATAAGGAGGTTCAATGGAATCTCTATGGTCTCTAGATGAGCCTCAGAGTCCTTTGGTTCCTCTGAGGGAAGCTCCTTATTGATCACTGGACGTCCCAGGAGTTCTTCCTCCTTGGGATTCACGTCCTCTCCTTCCTTACAAGTTCGGCCATGGTACTTATGTCAATGGCCTTGCACTCTCCTTTTGGATTCTCTTCTGTATTGCTTGGGAGAGTACTAGGAAGGATTTCATTGATCTTTTTACTCAGCTGGCCCACTTGTGCTTCCAAATTTCTAATGGAAGACCTTGTTTCATTCTTGAAACTCACAGTGACCTTAGATAGATCAGAGACTAAATTTGCTAAGCTAGATGGATTCTGCTCAGAATTCTCTGTCTGTTGCTGAGTGGATGATGGAAAAGGCTTGCTATTGCTAAACCTGTTTCTTCCACCATTATTAAAGCCTTGTTGAGGCCTTTGATCCTTCCATGAGAGATTTGGATGATTTCTACATGATAGATTATAGGTGTTTCCATAAGGTTCACCTACGTAATTTACCTCTGCTATTGCAGGGTTCTCAGGATCATAAGCTTCTTCTGCATAAGAAGCCTCTTGAGTACTGTTGGATGCAGCTTGCATTCCATTCAGACTCTGAGAAATCATATTGACTTGCTGAGTCAATATTTTGTTCTGAGCCAATATGGCATTCAGAGTATCAACTTCAAGAACTCCCTTCTTCATAGGCGTCCCATTACTCACAGGATTCCTCTCAGAAGTGTACACGAACTGGTTATTAGCAACCATGTCAATGAGTTCTTGAGCTTCTGCAGGCGTTTTCTTTAGGTGAATGGATCCACCTGTAGAAGTATCCAATGACATCTTTGATAGCTCAGATAAACCATCATAGGATATATCCAGGATGGTCCATTCTGAAAGCATGCCAGAGGGACACTTTTTTGGTCAGCTGCTTTTATCTTTCCCAAGCTTCATAGAGGGATTCACCTTCTTTCTGTCTGAAGGTTTGAACATCAGCTCTAAGCTTGCTCAGCTTTTGAGGAGGAAAGATCTTGGCTAGGAAAGCCGTGACCAGCTTATCCTAAGAGTTCAGGCTATCTTTGGGTTGAGAGTCCAACCACACTCTAGCTCTGTCTCTTACAGCAAAAGGGAAAAGCATGAGCCTGTAGACTTCAGGATCTACTCCATTAGTCTTATCAGTATCACCTGTCAACGCATCAGCAGTCCTTCTTCACCTCTGAATCTGATTTTTGCTCAAGTCCTCAATTTTAGCCAGAAAATACCTGAAATCACAGAAAAATACACAAACTCATAGTAAGTCCAGAAATGTGAATTTAACATAAAACTAATGAAAACATCCTAAAAGTAACTAGATCCTACTAAAAAATACTAAAAACAATGCCAAAAGCGTATAATTATCCACTCATCTGGGGGACAGAGACTGAACAAGGAAAATGAGAGGAAGGTGAAGTGGGGTGATGAGAGATAGGACTGGGCAGAGCAGCACGGCGGTTGGGTTGCACCGCTAAGCTTGCGCCGGTGACGATGATAGCTGCAGCGAGTGGCGCAGAGGCAGCGAGAAACAGAGAGCAGAGGGGCAGTGAAAGAGAAAGGAAAGAAAAGTGAGAGAAGAGGGAGAAGACGGCGCGGTGATGGTGATTGGCGGCGGCAACGGGATTGGAGTGCTCGCCGGAGGTGAGGTGGTTACTGGGAGAAGTTTGAAGATGGAGGGGGGGTTGAATGGTGGGAGAAGGAAAATGGAACGTTGGGGATGGAAGGGTATGATGCGCGAATGCGCTAGTGCTTTGAGTCTCTGGGGTAAGTGAAAATTCAAATCCACACGCGCGCGTACGGTGCGCGTTTGCGTGGGTGGAAGAAATGGAAGAACGGAGCGAAAGCGCAATGCGTGCTTGCGCGTACATGAAGGAATCGAATGGGCGCGGACGCGCAAGGTGCACGTCGGCGCAGATGTGCTGGGCTATAGGCACAAAAGGGGCCCAGAGTTGGCACAACTCTCGGGTCCTTTGGCCTGGATGATGCTAAGACGCATTGACACGCGCGCGCACTATGCGCGTTTGATGAGTTATTTTGGAGGAAAATAAATCTCTCCCAAAACACACAAATCTAACCGGCAAGTGTACCGGGTCGCATCAAGTAATAAAAACTCACGGGAGTGAGGTCGATCCCACAGGGATTGAAGGATTGAGCAATTTTAGTTTAGTGGTTGATTTAGTCAAGCGAATCGAGTGTTGGTTGGGTGATTTGTGATTTGCAGAATGTAAATGGCATGAAAGTAAAGAGGGCAGGAAATTAAATTGCTGAATCTTAAGGAACAAGAAATTAAATGGCAGAAACTTAGAGTGCAAGAAATGTAAATTGCGGAATCTTAAAGTGCAAGGAATGTAAATTGCTTGAAATGTAAATGGGATTGGGACGTGGATTTGCAGAAATTAAACAAGGAAAAGTTAAATTGCATTAAACAGAAGAGGGAAAGGGAATTGGGATTGAACCGGATATGAAGTAGAAAAGTAAATGAACATAGAAAGCAGTAAACAGAGAAGTGAAATGGGAAATTCAGATCTCAGGACCCAGAGACTAGAAACCAAGTCTAGATCTCAATGCCTTCCTAGATCCAACAAGAACAATTTGCAAGGAGAATGTAAATTGCAAAGAAAGAGATGAGGAGCAATTAACAGAAAATTAAATTCAATTAACAGTAAAGAAACAGAGAGATCCAAGATTGAGATTGAAACAGAATTTCTTCAATTTCTCCAATCCAAGATCCAAGACAAGTGTAAATGAAATTGAAAGCAATGAAAACAAGAAATTAAAGTTCACTCAAGTTCAAAAGCTCTCCGAAAACTATTATGAAAATTCTAAAAAGAAAGCTCCCCGAATAACTTGAATTCTATCCTATTTATACACTTTCTTCCAATGATCTTCAAGCCTTGAGTTGGGCCTTTGCTCTTGGTGGAATTGGGTTGAAAGAGGCCTTGGTTGATTGCTCTTGAAGTTTGAAGAAGAACCAAAGTGAACCAATTGAACCGGGTTTGAGGTTAGCAAAAGTTGGACCAAAAGTTTGAGCCAAAGTTAGGGGTCTAACTTTGGCTCCAACTTTCATAGCAGCAAACACATTTTTCTGGTATGCACGTTGGTGCCAACGTTAGGGGTCTAACTTTGACCCTAACGTTGGCCTTGTCTAGTGTGCTTGTGGTGCCAACGTTAGCCTCCAAGTTAGGGGGCTAACGTTGGCGCAAACGTTGGCCCCTCTCCCTTATGTTTTCATGTGCCAACGTTAGCCTCCAAGTTAGGGGGCTAACGTTGGCGCAAACGTTGGATGGCCAGGGAGGAATTCATGTGCCAACGTTAGCCTCCAAGTTAGGGGGCTAACGTTGGCGCAAACGTGGGATGGCCAGGGAGGAAATTTCAAGTTCCAACGTTAGCCTCCAAGTTAGGGGGCTAACGTTGGGGCTAACTTCTTGCTTCCTGGTTCAATTTCACTTATTCCATTGTCCTCTCTTCACTCCTAGCCATTCCTCTTTGCTTCAACTTTTCTCCAAGCTTTCTTCACCTATCATTAATCAACCAAACTCATCAAAGCTATGCTCAAAATCATGAGATATTCATTCTTTCATAATATGCAACAAATATAGCATAAAACCTCATGAATGGCATAAATTCATATATGGTTGGTTCAATCAAGGGAAACATGAAAATCTACTCAATTAGCTTGCTTGTAGTCAAGAAAGTGCATAATTCTAATGAAAACAAAAGAAAAAGACTAGTTAAAATAGGCTAGGATGACTTTCATACAACACCAAACTTAAAGCTTGCTTGTCCCAAGCAACAAAAGATTATTGAGAAGAAGAATGAAATAGAAGATGATGTTCATGCTAGCAGGTATTATTATAGTTCATGGGGTTTTGTGTGGATATGCCAATACTCACTTCTTATTGACTCCTAGGCCTAGAAAGTCTCCTTCAAGCTTCAAGTGACATGCTGCTATGACCTCTCATTATTCCTTTATCCTTGGCTATTACTTTGTTCATAAGCTTTATTTGAGTGTCATGTGTAGCAAGTTCATTTTCTTTTCTTTATACTTGACACATTATTCACCATAGACACTTGGCTCACATTCCTTCTTAAAACATTGATGCCCAGCACCTCTTTGGGTTACTAAATGCCTTGTAGTTAGGTTGCTCTTGATAGTGGACTTTCAGCTGATGATCCCGGGTTAGTTAACCCAAGTCACCAAGTGTTGAGGCACTCCTAAGAGCTTACTAATCCAAGCAGATCCTAGTACAAAGACATCACAGGCATATATTTCAAAGTTCAAGCTATTGGTGTCCAGCTTTGTTTCTTTTTGTTTTTCTTTTGTTTTGCCACTTTTTGGCTATCTTTTTTTTTTCTTTCTAACCAAGGAATTTAATTCAATTGAGATCATAGACAGTAGGCCACTCTTTACTTAGAAGGGGATATCCTGGCTCTTTATCACTAAAAGTGAGCTACTATAAAAGATGAGCTCTTATTCATACCACCACTTACTTTTATTCCACTTCTATCTAACAGAAACCATTTTACTTCACATTCAAACTGTTCTTTTATTGAATTAAAAGATGCAGGGGATAACACATGCTTCTTGTTAAGTGAAAATGAACACACAAGCACACACATAAACTAGCCTACTTATTTTAAAAGATACAACATAATGC